>NW_009601064.1:42976-71385 GCF_000690535.1 Cariama cristata
GGTGCCGGCCCCCTTCCCCTTCCTGCACCGGTGTTGGACCCCTGCCAAGAAAACAGCTTTTGTGTTTCCTGAAATATTCTGCTGCTGCCGTTTGGGGGGAAAAAAAAGGAAAAAAAAAAAATAATCTGAATTGATGTTATTACTAGAATTGGCCAGCTGGCTGAAATTTTTAGTTTTTATTTTCATTAAGAAGTCCTGTCGGGCGCTATTTTCCCAACGAAGTAATGAGCATACTTTCAGACAAGGGTCTGAAATCTCCCTGGCACCGCTGTCGCTGAAATCTAGGCAGGCTGGAGCAGCCAGACGGGCAGGGCGGAGGTGTCTCCTGCAAGCAACCCTTCGGAGATCACCGGGGTGCGATTTGCCTTTTGGCCTCTCATGATTCATCCTTTTTTCCCCTGAAACCGCAGTAACGTGAGGTGATTGGAGGTGAGGGTAGTTGGGAGTTGATTATTGGAACTTGCAATTAGTTGGTTCAGCATCTGCTTTGATACCACAGCAAACGGGTTGAGGAAACTTGCTCTTAACATGATTAGATGTTTGTCTTTGTTATTGCCTGGCCCCATGCCCCGGCAGGGCTGTCATGCTGGCCCGGGCCTAGCAGGGTGCCTGTGCATTAGTACTTTATGCAGAAGATGGAAAAATGGATAGCAGCATCAGTCACATACAAACCCTTCAAGACATCCCTGAGCTTTGTAAATAAGTGATGACTTGTAGGCATGGTTTTATTTCTCGCTTCTTGGGTGGATTGACTGCAGTAATGTATTTTTCTGGGACACGAGGCAGTGAGAGCTACAGCTGCATTCTCTGTGACCTCTAGAAACTCAAAACATGGGGATGGCTGTTGGCTTTATGGAAAAGTCCACCCCAGCCCCAGCAGGCTTGTTCTGATCTTAAGGCATTGAAATTACTAAATTATGATCCTGTTTTTGTTTAAATCATCCTGACAGATTTGCAGCTTCAGAGAAGTTGTCCATAGTGAGTTATTTTCAGAGTTGCATTGAATTCCTTTCTCCTGTTTCTTTTGGGGAGAAAAAGAGTATTTTTTTCTTTTCCAGGCTTAAGAATAACCTAAGGTGAGAGGAGTGGTCTATAGGGAGCTTGTTCCTCCATTGCCATTCCTGTAGCAGTATTCCCAGCACATTTCAGGAGGAAAGTTGACTAAAGTCAATTTTGTTTTAAACACCAGGGATAAGATAAAATTTTATAGCATCTGCAACGGATCTCCAGTAAAAATATTTGTGATGTTATTTTACTTGGTATTCGATATCAGTGGTCAACAGCTGGTTTCCAAATACTGATTTTGGTATACAGTATGTACTAGCCTTTTTTACAAGCTGTTACTAATCATCTGCTCCTTAGGACTGCCATGGATCTGGGTATTTCAGACCTTTTTCGGTCCTTCTCCTGCCTGCCCCGTGCTGTCTGGGCAGATGTTGAGAACATTGCTTGGGCAGGTGGATGCCAATAGCCATGTCAGGTCGCCCTTCCCTCTCCTGCCCTCACATGTCTGCAGCCCATGTTTTCCTTCTTCTTAGCGTTATCAGCCTGCGTATTTTCAGCTTAAAACTTGCTTTTTGCTCCCAGTTCTGGAACCTGTAGGTCTTCCCATCACATGCGGCTAGTCTTCAGAAAAAAATGCTAGCTCCCAGGCCAGGTTCGTGCAGGAGTGCAGGACATGGGGCAAGGTTCTCTCAGAAAGCTTTTCTCGAAAAGCTACCTGGCCTGAGAAAACAGGGCCTATGGTGCTGATGATCTGATCTACTCGCCCTTTTCTTATGTCTTAACAACAGTGAGCTGGGTTTGATTTGTTTGGCTAAAAGTCGAGGTGCGGTGTAGCCCCTGGTCTGCCTGCAGCCTGCCCGAGCCGCCAGCAAGTTCAAAAGCATCAAGGATTGATTAAAATATTACGGACTCTGCTGTCTTTGGGAAATGTCCAGCACTGAGTCTGTGTACAGGAGCCAGGATCCATCTCACATCTTTCTTCTCCTCTAGGTTTAGAAGAAAAAACGGTTCTTTCCAAAAAAGAAAAAATGAAGCTGAGGAAAGAAAGATGGCTACAGAGTAAGTACTCCTCTGAAGCACGGCGGTACCGCGGGCATCACAGAACGTGGCTCTGTTGGATCTCTCTGTACATACGGTGTGGGCAGCAGTGTTGGGCAGTGCCAGGAGAGGCTGAATGCTTCTCAGAAACCTTCACCATCTGCTCCCCAGTACATGGGGTAAAAGTCCCAGGTATTGTTTCTCAGTGTTTAGCACTGAGATTGAGTCATTGCCCCAAACCTACTTTTCATCTTCTTCCACGTGTAATATAAGTGACTACATAAAACCTTTATTTATTCAGATAGGACACTGTGCCTATGTAGGTTTAGCATGTTTCTCTATCTTTTAAAGCTCTGGTACAGATATGATTAGCTGTATAGTGAAGTTTCTCCTCCCTAAGGATCTGTGGGGATGATAGGGCAGCCTATTGCTGAGCCCCACGCAGCTGCCAGCAGGTCCCAAGTCTCTGTGGTGAAAGCCTGCAGTGGGCCCTCTTGCCCTTCAGTAAGAGACGTCTCTGGACGCTGCTGGTTGTGTTACTGCTCTTTCCCACATGCCACAGGTCAGTGAACCCACTTACCAGACAGTCTGGCCTTTCTCGAGGCCATGAAATACGAGCTAAACAAAACCAGCCCATGGCAGAAATATTTCTGTTTCCTGTGGGAAGTGTCTGTATTTTTGCTTCGAGTTTCTCAACACAGTGAGAGATGATTCTGTGCTACCCGCTGTAGCAGAGGGTACAGCTCTTGCCACCTGGAGCTGTTCTTTGGGCAGGCTTTTCCCTTAACACCTTCTTGCCCATCAGAGTTGCCGACAGACTGTGTTTGGGGCTGAGGGATGTGGCTTTCTGCCGCACCATGTGCTCTCTGCTCCTGAGCTCTGAGCTTAAGTCCATCAACCTGTAATTCCACCAGTCACAGTGAAGGTGTCTCTGGCTCCTTTTACATAAAAAGCTGATAATTTAACACTGTAAGTGTGAAGGAAACCTCCTCCCTACCACCAACCAACAACTTCCAAGTGTCTTTGACATCTGCAACCCTCAGCGTCCCTGTCGGGCGCAAAGCATAGACGGCTGTGCTAGTCCTAACTAGCTGCTAGTCTGGCCTGCCAGCTGCAATTTCAGTGCTCCTAAAGGTCTCTCCTTGTCTGATGTTATTGTGGGAACAGAGGAGGGGACTGCTGGAGCACAGCTAAGCTTTCCCTCCCCTGATACCAGGACTGGTACCAGGTGCCATGGAGGAAGGCATGTCCTCAGCAACATTTTATGACAGAATCCACAGTAAAAGGGGTATATGGGACTCGTGTCTTCTGCAAGAAACAGAGGGCGTGCTCCTGCAGTTACGTGACAGCACTGTTCCCATAGTCAAGGCCAGCCACTTTGGAAAAGCCCAGGAGCAGGATCCCTGCACTCTCTTAATCCCGCCCTCCTGCATATAAGCCTTTGTAGCATCAGTCTTTCTCAAGATCACGTATGTTATTTTGGCTGTCCTGTGGTCTCTTTCCTCCCCTCTTGACTCTGAAATTACTAAACTGAGGGAATAGAAATGAAATGCAGAGGCTTTGCTTTGAGGAGAACACCAACATAGAAAACGTCAGGCCAAATTATCTCTTGTCTAAGAAGACACTAGGTATTAGAAGTGCTTTACAGATACAGAAGTACTTAAATTGCTGGCTCTCTTGTCTCCCCCACTAAATTTGTGGCCAGTTGGCAAATAACCAGCGTTCCCTAGCAAATGCTTGGCTAAGGGTAGCAAGTACCCCAGGATTTCTGTAAGAAAAGTCAGCAAGTGTTAGTACCAGGTGTGCAGCTTGTTACTGAGAAAAATGGAATAGATGGAAAGAGCCTATATGAACATCAATAAAGAAACTGATATTATTATTAATAGTTGATGGAGCAAAATGAACTGGTATTTCCAGAGATGGAGATTTTTGAATGAAACTTGGCCTTCTAACATTGTGACCTTAAAGAGCTGCAGTCAACTGAAACGCATTGATTTTTATCTGATGCAGATAACTCTGCCAATTCTTTGTGGGTTTTGCAGTCTTTGCCCCCCAAAACAGAACCCAGCTTGGTCTGCTGGAGTTGTTATCGTTACATCTCTGTTTTCCTACATCTTCCCAAGAGTTGTTTCTTCTTGTCCCAGGGCTGCTTTTGTGACACTGGATGCCAAGATCCTGGGAACTAAAGTTCAGCCCAGCAGTGCAAATGCAAAACTTGGAGATTTCTTCCATTCCAATAAATGATCTCAGGAGAAACTAGAGAGGGAAAAAAATTATGTAATGCTTCAGACATTAGAAGTATGCACATTTAAAAATACATATATCTCATAGCTCCTCAGATGAACAAGACTTCATAGGAAAAGAATTTGGGATGTTTGCACAGAATCAGGTGTCTGAAAATTTTAAGTGCATACTGTTTATGAATGCGCTGAAGTAGTCAGCTTCATAAAGCCAGACCAAAAAAAGAAGTGATGCAGAACAGAAAGCTGTGTTCTTGGCAGGGATTGCTGTGAGGAGAAGCGTTTACAATCCAGATTTGTCACAAACATTCATGTACAGCAAAATTGCAGTTCATGAAAAGCTGTTGCTCTTCAACTCAGATGAGTTGGAGAGCAAACAAGACATACTAAAGGAGCCAGCGGCTAGCTAGTGAATTTGAGTTCTGCTTTCTTGAATGTGGGCAGCAGGATTAGACCCAGAATTGCAGGTGGTGTCTTGCCTGCAGCCTATAAGTGGGACTGGCTGCTTTCGTGTTCCCACCAAAAATACTTGTGTTGATTTAGTCCTCCTTCTGTGGCCATGCTGCGTTGGAAGCTGTTGGCCCCCCTCTGTCGCCAGCTTGGCCCCATGGCTGCTGGCACTGTGTTCCGACATGTGCAGACAAGGAGTTTCTAGCTCGACGCTGAGTCTTGTCCTTGCAATAGGCTCATTGCCCAAGGCAATAAGCAGAAGCCTGCTTTTCCACTGCGGCCTCCGCTGGGTGCATGTAGAGGAGGTGGAGTCCTCTGTCGTGTACCCTGCAACACTGATACCCCTCGTGGGTGTCAAGGCAGTGCAGCAGATTTCCAGGCCCAATGATCACCTGGCAGAAGGAAAAGGAGCACATGGATCTCACTGAGCTTGAGCTGTCCCTAGTGGCATCGTCAAGGGACTTCTAGGACAGATTGGGGCATTTTGGAGCTCAGCTGGAGGCTTGTAGCAGTGCTGGGCTTTTGTGGGCTCTCCTAGAGGAGAACATGTTCTGCTGGGGTTTACCTTGGAGGCTCCTGGCTCTGTAAGGCTCGGGCAGCTGCCAGACCTATTTCTACGCCAGGGAGCCTTGAGGACTGAGGCAGAAGCCTGTGGCTTTCAATGCCCACCTCCCATGGCCAAGAAGGGGGACTGCCGTAACATTTATAGAGCCTTATGTGCTCAGAGCTGCTGCAGGGAGACCGGTAAACATGGTCTCAAGGAAAAGGCAGCTGCCTCTATGTCTGCCACTTGGTGCAGTGCTTTTCTAAGGACCCACTTTATCCAGCATCTGGCTGCTTGAGCTCCACCATGAGTCATGAAGGTGAGACCTTTACTTGCTCCAAACTAAGTAAACAACTGAAATTATGTCCATCTTTTCTGCCTGTGCTAGGAGACCATTGTTTTGTCCCAACAGCAAAGCAGAGACAGGGCTGTGACTGTTTAATGCCACATGTGGAGCTGACTGTATTTGTTTTATCCCTTCCCCTCTTGTTTCTCTCTCCTAATTCCATGCAAGGTCAGCATGTTTTTTTTCCACCCAAGGACTTCTGTGCCGTGTTGCTGTGAGCAATGAACACTGCAAGGGATGGAAACAGTTCAGACAAAATCAGTCTGGGGACTTTACTTTCCATTGCAAATGTCAGTAGAGATGTGTATAGTTCTAAGCAAACACAGCAAGGGAGAGAACTACCCAGCTCCATTATTTTCAATCTTTCCCTGATTTAAGTCACTTCTGGCTTGTTGTTGCTGTAGATGGTGAAGCAGCCTATGAATTTTTTAGCTCAAGGGTTCTTGCTTGCAAACGTTTTGCCTTCCTCCAGTAATGTCTGGTTTCTGATTCAGAAATAGAAAGTGTGAAGCTAGCCAAACAGAAGCAAAAAGCCGAAGCAAAGCGGAAAGTGACACCTGTGGTGGGAGACATGCAGCCATTGATGGAAGCCCTGCCTGAGCTCTCTGACCTGACCACAGGTGGCAGAGGCAGGAAGTCACCCAAGAGGTATGTGCTGTTTAGGGATGTGTGTTTCCCTTCTTCCTGCAGGATGAAGTGCCCTTCAGCTCAGCTTGTAGCTACAAGCAACGCAAGCTCGGTGCCAACAGTCGAGAGAACAGGGCCTCATTCTTTGCTCCATTTCACCCCTGTCCATGCTTCGCTCACCACAAGAAAAAAGCTTAAATGTGTCTTCTGAATCCACAGCTAAGAGGGGAACTGTATTGCTCAGATGAGGCTTGGCATGAGACAGGCGAGGAGCAGCCAAATGTCCTGGGAGTCACGGGGGTGATACACAAGTGTCGAGAGTGTAATGCTGCTGAGCTCACCTGAGAATCTGGACTTGAGGTGTTGCAGTCTGCTGTTCCGTCCTTCCAGACCTCCAGGCTTTCTCCTGAGGCAGTTCAAGCCCTTTGAGCAGAGTTTTACACTCTGGCCAGACTCTTTGTTCACCCTACTGTCTTGCAATGTGATTTTGGACCAGAAGAGAAAGATGGTATTTCTGTTCCTTTACTGTGCTGAAAGAGAAGGGCTATTTCTGATCCTCTGACACCCACGTGTCAACCATCCCAGCCAGCCATAGGGTGGGTTCTGGTTGTCCTTATGTTTTCTCCTTTTTAATGCAGTGCTCTGTCTGACCATCTGGTCAGTGTTGCAGCTGCTTTTGCATCTCCCAGCACAGAATAAAACTGCTCTGCGTGCTGCACAAATGCTTGTCCCTCCTCTCCAGTTGCTCAGTAAGGGTTGGAACTAGAAACTTGTTTTGACTGTAATAAGAAAGCATTTGGATTAGAGAACAGCCAAGAAGGCAGCTGGCTGGCAAAGCACCTTCTTCCTTCATTGCAGATCAAGACTGGAATACCATGAACCCTCTTCTGACTTGCTGGATGTCCCAGAAATAAACTCTGACCCAGGTGGGACACCCACCTACAGATCATGGCTGAGTTGGCAGTTTCCTGTGCTTCTGGAAAGCCACTCCTTGGACAAACAGCAGCTATGAACCTTGCATCTAAGCATGGGAAAATACTTCCTTCCTTAACTTGGCTTCTAATTCCTTGGATAGCATTTTTTTTTTTTTTTTTTTCTTTATGCAGCCATTCAGTCAGCCTGCCCTCTCTTTTCAGTGGGAATGAACAGCAAAAGTACACACAGAGTTTCAAGTCTTGCAGAGCACTGAGGGTTGGTTGCATGGAGTTCTGGGCCAAGGCTTAGCCTGAGCCTGAATAGGTGCCTTTGCCCTCTTTCTGTGGTGACGTGCCACAAGCACATGTGACATCTGACTCCAGGTTGTGGTCAGGAGTCATTCGCCCTCATCATTTTCCCCGAGCCCCTTTGGTGGCTGAGCCCCTGCTGTCCAGGAAAGTGGCTTGCAGAAAGTACATATAGGGGAGAGAGGACAGGTAGGGTGCTCCCTTTGGGGATTGCTTTCCTGGGTGGCTGCATAATCTAGTACAAATACATAGTGTCACTGCAGCCTGCAATTCTGGACCAACTCAAAAGATAGAGTAGAACTGGAAAAGGCTCAGAGATGGCAGGATCATCGTGGAAGATCTGGCACAGCTTCTGCGCAAGGGGTGACTAAGTCAGCTGGGGAGTCGTCAGCCTGGACAGGAGATAGAGGCAAAGAGGCTTGGGAATGTAATAGTCTATAAAATCAAGTGTGGTGTGGTTCATAGAATCACAGAATGGTTTGGTTGGAAGGGACATTAAAGATCATCTAGTTCCAACCCCCCTGCCATGGGCAGGGACACCTTCCACCAGACCAGGTTGCTCAAAGTCCCATCCATCCGGGCCTTGAACACTTCCAGGGATGGGGCAACCACAGCTTCTCTGGGCAACCTGTGCCACTGCCTCGCCACCCTCACCAGGCAGAATTTCTTCCTAATTTCTGATCTAAATCTTCCCTCTTCCAGTTTAAAGCCATTGCCCCTTGTCCTGTCACTCCATGCCCTTGTAAAAAGTCCCTCCCCAGCTTTCTTGCAGGCCCCTTTAGGTACTGGAAGGCTGCTCTAAGGTCTGCCCGGAGCCTTCTCTTCTCCAGGCTGAACAACCCCAGCTCTCTCAGCCTGCCCCCATAGGAGAGGTGCTCCAGCCCTTGGATCATCTTTGTGGCCTCCTCTGGACTCACTCCAACAGGTCCATGTCCTTCTTGTGCTGAGGACCCCAGAGCTGAGATGTCAGGCTGGGGATTCATGCAAAACCACTGAATGCTTCCATATGTGCCCCATATCCTCTGCCATGGAGTGTACTACAGAAGAGAAGAGTGATTGCAGTAACTGGAAGGACCATTTTGACCAGTGCTCTGCCTTGAAGCAGTCCGCAGCAGATGGCCAGAGAGGGATAAGACCAAGCCAAGTGTATAGCCACATCCTCTCCAGTATTTGCAGCTCAGAGTCCTTGTGCCGGCTGCAGTTTATATACCTGCAGTAATCCTCCATGGAGCTCTCCTCACTGGATTTGTCAGGTGTCACCTGAACCCACAGGCTTCCATCAGCCACGACATCCTGCAGCAAGGAACTGTGCAGAGCAGTGAGCCTCCTGCTTGCACTGAACTGGCTACTTGCTAGCTATGTTTGATGTTCTTTATTTCTCATACTGGAAAAGAAGATGAACTACTTCCTGCCTGGAGAAGAGAAGACTCCAGGGAGACCTTAGAGGTCTAAAGGGGCCTGCAAGAAAGCTGGGGAGGGACTTTTTACAAGGGCATGGAGTGACAGGACATGGGGCAATGGCTTTAAACTGGAAGAGGGAAGATGTAGATTAGAAATTAGGAAGAAGTTCTTCCCAGTGAGGGTGGTGAGGCGCTGGCAGAGGTTGCCCAGAGAAGCTGTGGATGCCCCATCCCTGGGAGTGTTCAAGTCCGGGTTGGATGGGGCTGTGAGCAACCTGGTCTGGTGGAAGGTGTCCCTGCCTATGGCAGGGGGGGTGGAGCTTGGTGGTCTTTTAAGGCCCCTTCCACCCAAATAATTCTATGATTCTATGACATCCTCAGAGAAGCGTTGTCAGCTCCCTCTCTCTCCAAACCCAGACCTCCTGTGGGAGTGTGACAGCCCCTCTCTCTTTTTGGAAGCCTGAGCTCATACTCTGGCTCTGTTTTCACTTTGGCTACAAGGCTTCAGAGTCTAGAAAGCCCAGTGGGCCTGTGGCCCAGCAGGGTAGAGAAGCCCAGCCCTGACTGAGAATTTCAGGATTGGCCATCATGATCTGCAGTCAGCACAGCAGAGGTGGGAGCTTGGTGTTGACTGATGTCACCCAGATTGCCTGTGACATGCCAACCGAAAACCAGTTCCCCTTGGTACTGGCATGGAGGAGTTACAGTGCTCTTCTTCCTCTTGCTGGCTGGTGGCTTCCTGGCCTGCATGAGGATGTGTGTGCATAAGTGTTTGAAATAATCAGAGGAGGCTTTTATAGGATTTGAATCATTACATAAATGAAGGGTAATACTCTGGTGATTTGTCAGCATTATTAATAAAAGATTAGATTCTCCAGGAATTTGATCTCCTGCTGGGCAAGCGAGCATTACAGTGAGTTTTTTATTCTGTTTTGTAATGAATGATGGCAATGAAGTGTAATGAAACAAGGCTACTAACACTGTCCAAGTGAGCAGGCGGCGTGCTGGTGGTTTGGTGGGGGAAATTTAGGCAGCAGTCTTTCGAACCTGCCAGACCAGTGGGGCAGAGCTGTTGGGTGGAACTGAAAAGCCTTCAGAAGCACCGAGCCCTTTAAAATAGTGGAGCGGCTGAGCAGTCCCACACCTTTGTTGTGTGCTGCAGAGGAAGCTGTCCTCTGGGGCATGTGGTCTCATACGGCCTGGGATATACTCTAGAAAGGCTTTCCTTTAAACATTGTCACCCTCTGCAGAGCTACTCATCTTTGAACAGACTGCCATGGCAACTTGGTGGCACACTTGGCAAGCCCCTGCTCCGATGACCGTGGGTTGCCATCCATCTCTGTGATTCTGTGAGCAATCCAGGCAAACTGGGACAAGAAATTGCACCTGTGCTGAGCAGTTAACGGACATGAAGAGAGCAGAGAAGCTTCCTGCTCTTTCTGTGTCTTGCAGTACCAGTGGACGCAGCAGTGTGATGGGTGTGGGGTCTTTCTCATGCGAGGCACGGACGACAGCACACCAATATGATGATCAGAGAAGTCATTTATTATGTTCAAAGCTGCATCTTATCTTATGTTTTCTACTTCCGTACACGCACTTGCTTAAGCTCTGATTGGTTACATGCGACTATCATGCTCCTTAGCAAGGATTCGGATAGGTGCTTATGCTATGCATAGCTTCTACGTAAATTAGACACAAGTTCTTTGTCTAACACACAAGCTCTTTGTCTCACCTTGTTACTATGGTTTTGTTTCTTAATTTTATCTATCTCCTGTTCCACAAGTATCCATCTCCTGTTCCTCAAGTATCCATCTCTTGTTCTACAAACTTGCTTCTTTGTATAACTCTCTGTATTTTTCCCACATCTTATCACATTCTCAAAATGTCCTCCAGCTCATTGCTAACATAAAATGATCCTACAGTTGGGAGCTGCTCGAACCCCCGTAGCTGTTTGTCTGCTCTTGCTGGTTGCCATTCCTCGTGAGCTCTCAGACCTGTTGTGTAATGCCAGCAGTGCCGGGGTGACCTCGAGAGGGACTGAAGGGTACAGGAGCAGCACGCAGGCATTGATCTGCCTGGCTGCCCTTTCCTGCACAGGCTTGGTGCTGCGAAGGCTGGCTGCCATGCATCCACGCTGTTTGGGTTCATCTGGGCTTGGCAGGGAGCTTTGGCGTAGGGGGCACACTGTGCTGGGCTGAGGGTAATTCAGATGCAATTGGGGCAGTGGTGAGAGCAGCCCTCAGCAGCTTGGGTCCACCAAGATCCTCCTTGAGGAAAAGTAAAATGGACCAGGATGAGGAGAGGGAGAGATGAGGAAAAGGAGCAGAAGCTGATTGAGTCAAGAGGGATGGTGAAAGTGAGTGGGGTGAAGAAATACGGGGCAAGGGAGGAGGAGAAAAGGAAGAATGAGGAAAAAAATTTCAGAAAAAACCTTGAGAAAGCTGAAGGCAGAAAGCTGCTCTGGGGCAGCTCAGGTGGGGGAGGCCCTGGCCCCTAGCACCCACCAGTAAGAAAAGATTCCTCCTTGAGCCCTTCCCCAACAGAGGGGTGGCAAGCAGACCCCCTCAGCCCCTTGGACTTTGTGCTGGGGCTCAGCCCCAGGGCAAATCGGAGGGGAGCTGCTCTGCAGAGGCATAGATCTTCTTCCCAACTCGCTTCTCCTGTTTACCTCTGTAATCCTGAAGAATGGAAGTTTCTTCTTATTTCCTTAATGCCCAGATCTACCAGCAACTCCCCTTGTGCACTTTGAGTCCCAAAAGCAGTCGCTGCCACGTGTCCCTTGCTTGGGCTCAGCACTTGGCTTTGTGGTAAATCTCTGCCGCTGCTTGGCATTGGGCACCACGTGCTTCCAGCATCCTGTGCAGGATGGGATTACACCTCTGGTCTTCTTGGACTTTGCCCAGGAGTAAGAAATGGGTACAGAGAGTGCAGATCTATGCTTGCTGCTGTGCATGAGCGGCACATAGTGTACCATCCTGCGTTCGCATGAGTCCATCTTCTTGCAACTTCACATTTGGTGGCAAAAGCTGAAGCTCTGTTGTTGTGCTCATCTGTTTGCAGCTGACTTGAACTGGCAAACCTTTGGTGAGGATAGGTGTTCACAGAGAGAAAGGAATATTGCCATTCTTTATCTTAAAATATAAGTAACACCTTATACCCCAGTGGTCCCGTTGCGGGATCCGAAGCAGGGCTGGTGGTACCCTCTTCTTGCTGAGTAATCATGGCACTGTCTACAACTGATGTCTGCCGATGCTGGAGCTCTGCAGCGTTAGCAAGGAACATGAGCTGTGCATATGTGACGCATGCCTGGTGGTGAGGGGAAGTTCGATGGGATCTTTTCTCTAAGCAACAGTATCGGTTTGGAGGTTAGTGATAAGCAAAAAGTGATCTGGGCATGGACAGCTAATGACCAGTTCTAGAACTAAGTGATCTGATTTTTCTTTAGTGCGTTCACCTCCTGCCCGTTCAGTCCTGACTCCTAAGCTGTTGTCAGTCTGTGGTGGAAGAAGTTTGCATCTCCATTACTGTCTGGCTATGGAAATAGTTGCCTTTCAGGACAATTTCCATACAGGGCAATTACCTGTACTTTATGGGAAGGCAGGTCCCTGGACTCTTTCCATCTCCACAGCAACTGCTAAATTACTGCTCCTCTATAACACTTGTTTTGTTTCTTCTCTCCACAGCCACGTAAAAGCAAAGCCAGAACCAGCAGACTTCTGTCTGATGAATCAAGCTCAGAAACGACGGCTCTTGTAAGTACCCAGTTATCAGAGTGTCCAGTCCCTGCTGAGCATTACAAAATGGTTGAGACTGGAAGGAACCTCTGGAGGTCATCTGGTCTAACCCCCTTCTCAAGCAGGGGCACCTAAAACTGGTTGCCCAGGACAACGTCCACACGACTTTTGAATGTCTGCAAGGATGGAGATCACACAACCTCTCTAGGCAACCAGTTCCAATGTTTCAGTCTTGCACACCTGAAGACTCTAGAAGAGGCAACAGACTATCGGACAATTCTAAATGGATTCAGTCTGCTTCCACTTCTGTCTTGTGTAAACTCTTAAGTGAAGAGTGGACAGGAAACTACACTTGCTCCTTTAAGAGTTCATTTTCCCTGTCTCACTGGAAAGAAAGTGATGGCTTGGGTCTTCTGTGTATGGTCTGTGGGGTTTCAGGACAAACCTACACCAACTGTCATCTTGTTCCTCCTGGCCACAGTTGTCCTTTCTGGCCGTACCAAGTGAGTATGTCTGTACTGTGCCTGTCTGTGTGGCACGGCTGATGTGGTTATCAACAAGGTGATGTGTCCCTTGTCTTGGCTTGTTGGGTTGGAGCTGCAACTGCCAGCTGTGGCTGAGTCTCTTATGACACCAGGCCCACATAGCTCTAGCTGTTACCCTTCAGGAAAGTCTCCTGCAGTTGTGTAGGTGAGGAGCTCCTGGAACTCTGTGTAGGATCAGGAGCTACAGCTGGTCTGTTAGCACACCTCTGGGATGCTAAATTACATGGCGTATGTCCCTTATGAGAACAGCTGTCCATTGGCATCTGCCAAAACTTTTCTTGTAAAATGAAGCCCTAAATGCTTTTTAATAACTCCTAGACTTGGTCTGGAAACTCCCTGTTCCTCTGTAGGATATTTTATACTGCCACCAGGCATCAAGAACTTCATATCCCCTCAGCACAGCTCTCCAGGGGCTAGGCACTGTGATCAGGCAGCGTTTGTTTTCTGTGATCCCTCTTGCCAGGATTTCTGTCAGTTCTGAGCCATTCAACTTCAGACTGAGACTGAGGACAACCGTCAGTGTACAGATCCCAGAACTTCTCTCCAGCATACTCTGTGAATACCCTTCTCTGTCTGAAACTGGCCAGTGTCGATGCTGGGATGCCTGTCTTGCTCAGTTGCGTCTTTCTGGATGAGTTCCACCTTGGTGCATTGCAGAAGCTCATGGCCTTGAGTGCCACCAGTGAATGTCTCATTGTGCTGGAACTCATGGATAAGGAACACTGCTTGAGGAGGGACTTGTATACAGATGTAAATCTGAATAGGTAACTCCACCACGATCTTCTGTATCAGCCAATGATCCCCTGTGTATGCCTCTCTTCTCTGCACAAAACTGGACAGATGCCCTGAGTAGTGGCACATATCCCACATAGTGGTCTGGGAAGTCTGCACTTCTTGGGAGGGAAAAAGTTTGGAGGAAGGTCTTGAGGTTTATTTTCCAGGATGTTAGTTAAGACTGGAGGTTCCCTAAGCCTCACCTTAGTGCCCCAACTGCCACAACCCAAGCTTCAGGTTTGGCTTCTCTCTCTGTTCCTCTGGCAGGGGCAGGGCTGGCGTTGAAGAGAAGGGCTGTACTAGGGAAGGAACTAGCTGCATGCTGCAAGCTGAAGAGCACTCTGCTGATCCACAGCAACTACTGAGAACATAGAGATGTGTGTCTGGTTGGGCTGTGGAGAGCCTGGCAGTCTGTCTGGGGGAGCTGGGGAGGCCACAATGGATGTGACTTATGTGAAAACTCACTGGTGGTTTTTTTTTTACACTCCTGCTCTGTTCTTATTCCTTCCTGCTTGCTTGATTTTTAAGACAAGACCATTTCCACAGCAACCAGCTGTGATCAAGCATGCAGAGGTAATTCTGTCATGCTCCTCCCATGGTGTCTAACTAGTGTTGCACATAGGATTACCAAGCCTCTATGCTGAGCAATAAAGAAAGTCAGTAGATGAGCGCTCAAAAGCAGAATCTGCTTTTGTGCTAGTGCAATCTGAAGTAGTTTTCATTCTTAGTGTTTGCCAGATACTGACAGTCTCTTGTTCCTGATTACTAGGCAAAAACTCTAAAAAACCATTTCCAAGTGATACTGGACACTAATGCGATTGTTTCTGTCTCTGTGGCATGAGATCAAGTCTCTGACTCCCATGAAGCTGGCAGCAATTTAAGCTTTGCCCTTGGGTAAACTAGATTTATTTCTTGCACTGCTTCTTTCTGAGGTTTACACCCAGGATCATTCCATCTGTACAGAAACCCACTGCTTTAGGAGTTCTGTTCTTATCTGCTCGGTTCCTTTTGCATGAGGCACTTAGCATTTGTGTGTTATTTTTCTTTCCTCAGAGAGGAGGAAGTGGCTCGGTTTCATGAGGTCATCACTGATCCCAGGTACAAAGCCAACCCTCTCATGGCCATCAGCGAGCATCTCTCCAAGAGGCTGAGGCAGGAGAAAGAAGGTAAACCCCTCTAGGGTGTCAGCTGGGACCAAACGTGCATGCTGAAGCTGGTGCAAGGGCTCCAGGCTGCAAAGGAGCACATCGCTAACATGACCTCTCAGCCACTTTAGTCCTTGGAAGCCGTTCAGCATATTATTAAATCCAGCAGTCCTGTTTTCTGTCTGCAGAAATAATGCAGTTCTCTCCTGACAGTGGCAGCTGCTCCTTGGCAAGCAGCCTGCGGAGAGCAGGGTGTTCTGTGAGATCTTTGTGCAGACATTGAGTTCCCTGTGAAGGGTCTTGACACCTTTTCTCGTGAGCAGGCACAATTTCTTAAATTGTGCCAGTGGCAATGTATCTGTTTTGTGTTGTTTCCCTCCCCTTTCTGACAACTCTGAAAAGAGATTCTTTATTGCTCTGCTGAGATGGTTCAAGACCCCAAGCCCTGGAGCCCAGAAGGCTGTTGTAGATCTGTGTAAGGACCGATGCTCCCGTTCAGAGACATTGTTTTATGTGAGAAATTTAACTTTGAAATAAACACCCTTTCACACAGTACTGAGTTTGTCTGGTTCTTGTTTCGGTAAATACTAATTGAAATACTTATTCCCATCACTGGAAAAATGACTTAAAAGAGTGGTTTTTTTTCTATGTGTACAGTGAACCGCTACACTGCTGCTGCAATGTGCAACAGAAGCCATGTGAAATCATTGGAGATCATGTCTAACTCATAGGCTCGCCTTCCTCCTACCCTGGAAGTGTGTGCTTTCCTGTGGGTGATCCTGATCCCTTTTGGCCTGTGTCGTGTTCCCTGCTTGGCCTGCCCCATAGGAATCATCCCAAAACGTGTCCTGGCTGCAGGCTGTGAACTTCAGCCAGTCATGTGTGTGTTTGGGTTTAGGAACTGCTATAGCGGGGGGAGGCCGTTCCTTCTACCAAACACCAATTTTCACAAAACTCCAGTGAATTTGTGTGGGGACAACTGAAAGTAGGCCTGTTACCTGTTTGAGACGATCCCAATTTGACACCCCAAGATGTCAGTGTTGTCTTTTGAGCCATACAAAAGGCTTTCTGATGCTTCTTAACCTTGGAAAAGCAGCCTGCCTATGTCAGGTCAACTCTGAGGATCATCTGAAACTCTTAAGAAAGAAATTCACTCTGATGCCCGGACAGAACATGGAAGCTGCAGCTGACTCATACCTAAGTTAGTGCCTAAACCCAGCTGCAATGGGAGTGGCACCCACCTCGATCATGCCTGTCTCTTGTGTCACTAGTAACGCTGCTTTTTTCCCTCCCTCTAGGCTGATGCTGTTGAACAAAGGCAGTTTCTCTAGTACCTGCCTCTTAGCCTTGGCAGCACAGATGCCGTCGCTGATGCTGTTTGTTGTTAGAGGAATGTCACCGTGCCACCGCTAGGGCCTGGCAGGAGAGTCCTGCTGGCAGAGGCCACAGAGAGATGCTGGCTATGTCCCATCCTCCACCCTGTTGCTCTTGGGCTGGCAGAGGGCTGGCAGGGCTCTCCTCTCCACTGACAACTCCTGTGTCTGTGCTGGCAGGTGAATGCTGCTGTGCTGTTTGTTGGCAGGCTGTAATGCCCCAGGCTCTGGAAAGCAGAGGGCTGTGGTGGGGTCAAACAACTCGAAATATCTCCCCACCTCCTGGTTGGTTCCTGCTTGCTCTCTTACCAGTATCTGATTCTCTTTCTTTTAGGCCATGCTGGATTTTGAGCTCTGAACGCTAGTCCCAGCTGCAGCCATGCTTCCCCTGCTCGTGTGACACGGGCTGGGCACCGCATTGTAGAGCTGGGCCTTGGATGGGGCTGTGCATTAATGGCACCACCTGCCCGTGGCCTGCAGCTGCTCTTGCTGCTCATGGCTCCCAACAGCCCAAGATGTGACTAAGACTTGGACCAAGCTAAGGTTTTTGGGGTGGTTTTCTCTGTAAGCCTCCTGTTTACCCCTTTACTCTGTCTCGTAGCTAGCTGCCTCCTGAGAACGGCGCCATCCTTGTGCTTAAATGGAGGGAAGGTGAGAGATGAAGAAGGTGAAGACATCCAAGTACAAAGGAGGATGAAAATTGCCCCTCTCGATTTCATTCAGGAGGATGGAGAAATGCATCTGGAAGGCAGCTTGCATGGAATGTTGGAGGAATTCTGTTGCTTGTCTTCCATACTTCGCAGGAGCTTTTCAGCTTTCTTTTTGTCTTGTGGTTTTTAGACAATACATGACACATGAGGAGAGCCCTGGCCTCATTGTACGACTGGGACATGCAGTAGCCAAGCTAAGCCCTCGTGCTTCCCTTCGCAGCAGTGGTGATGCATTGCTCTGTACCATCACAAATCCGTGCGATAGCTGGAGAGAAGCCACAGGCAAGTTTATAAAATGCCATCCTGGTTTGTGCACTATGGGTGGGATCACATCCCTCCCCTCGGAGATGCGTGTGGTGTATCATGACTGTGCTTTGCAGGGATTCAGCAGTAGTTGTGATTTCATTTGACACACACCAATTTCCTGAGCACCATCTATTCTGCACAGAGCAAGATCATCCTTTAGAGCCTCTGGAGAGTTAGTTGGATTGTCCCACACACCTCCATTCCAGACCAGTTTCTTCTTAGTAACTTCTCCCTAGAGTGAAAACAAATTTGAAAGGCTATCAATTCCTGTCTTCCCAGGCTACTTGGTTTTCTTTTCACAGGGGGCTCCAAGTAACAGATTTGGAGCAATGCTTGGATGGTCTGAATTGCAATGTTAGGGAAAATCCTCAGCTGGCAGAAGGGCAAGTTATAGGTAGGTACTAGGGTAGATGTTGCTGTGGGTCATGTGCCAAGAGGTAGCCACTTTCTGTCTCTAGAAGAGTAAAGCCTGACAGGACTGCATCCTTTTCTCACCCTGTGCAATTTTTTCTAAGAGGCCCTGCAGTTTGGGGCTGAAGTGGAAAACGGATTTCTGCATGTAAAACCTGCTCTGAGCACTTTGGAGCCCCAAAAAGCATCACCAGAGTGAAGGGCTCCATGGTTTTTGTAACTCTTCTAGGCTGGCATCACGGCAGGGGCTGTCCCCATGTCTCACCCTCCATGTGGACTTCCCAGTGCCTTTATGTTGCCAGCTGTGGTGGTTATGGCCAGAGCTGGCCACTGGAAATTTGGACACCAACAGCGCAGTCATCCACCACTTCTCTCCTGCTCAGCCTGGTAGCTGGATCCCCTCCTTTCCCTTCAAACCACTGGGAGCCAGTAGAGCTGAAGCCTCATTATCTAGGGTGCCTGACCAGGTGGAGGTGTTGAGCCAGGTGACCCCGCTCAGTATGGCCTGGTAGCTGTACCCATGCTGGTGGTCCTTCATCTCCATGCCCAGCATCACTGTGCAGCACGTTCACACCTTTTCTTTACCTCGGATGGGCTGATGCCATCACTCGGCTGTGTGTCTAGCTCTTAGCCCGCTGTTTGCAAATGTTGGTCCCCTGGGTATTTAGCAGCAGTTAAACATGTGACTGTTTGAAACTACAGTTCACAGCCTGCTGCTGCAGGCATCTCCTGCCCCCGCCATCCTAGCAGTTGAGCAAAGGACTTAAAATCTGCCAGGAAACAGGCGTCTGAGACACAGAGTCGCCTTCACAGTTGGCATGTTTTCAGGATGATAAAAGCTTTCACGCCAATTTTTTTTTTTTTTTTTTTTTTTATTTTAGATACAGGATGGGAAAAAATAGCTTCCAAGCTATAAGGAGTAGTTGTGCTGGAGGGGAGGGTGGGAGCTCGACCCAGCAACTCTAGACTTAGCAAGAAGTGAGTAAGCAGCGAATGCACTGCAAACTCAGGACTGGAAAAATCTGGGGCTACTTTTTCGCAGCTGTTTTCTTTCTTGTTGGTGATTTTGCCTTTGAAGACTGATACCACAGAACCGTATCTGAAAACAGGAGCCTGGGTATCCTGTCCATCTGGTGGTGCCAGCAGGTATTTTCTGCTACACACAAAGCACCCAAAGCAGTGGGTGGAAGGGGATTCTCCTTCATCAGCAGCTCATAGGTAATGTCTTTGGTTTGCAGGCTGCAAAGGGATATTTTTTATAGCAGTTCTTGCAACTCCCATGTTTCTCCCCAGTACTGGCGATGGCCCATCGTGCTTTGTTTCTGCTGGAACAGGGGTTGCATCAGGCCAGCAGCATGTCTCAGAAAAGCATGGTGAGTCACACAGGCTTGGCCCCTACCCTTCCTCTAACCCAAGGAAGTCTCTAGTATGAGTACATAGACTCTGTCCTCCTTCCTTACACTTCCTGGCTTGTCTGCCCTGGAAAGTTTTCCTTGCAGAGCTTGTGCAAGATAGTCCCCCCAGCCGCTTCATGTATGGAAAATATGACATGCTGGGTAGAGAGTACTTTTGCTTACAGTCTGGTTGAAGCTATGAGCCACACTGGCCCCATGACTTTCTCTTTTTTCCTAGAGCTAAGCATGTGTGATGGCTTTTGCCAGTGTAACCCCCGCCCGCTCCAGCACCGAGGCACATGCCGGCACTGCAGGTACCAGCGGGGTGGAGCTGGCTGCCTCTGAGGCTGCCAGAGGAAGCTTGTGGTGACTGGTGGCAGGTGGGTGAGCCCAGCAGAACTCCCAGGTTTTGCTCCTAGATCTTCCACAAAGCTGGGTGCCAAACTGGGACCCAGCCGGCAGCTTTGTACTGTGCCGCCAAGTTGTCTGGTGGCCCATGACTGGGAGCCCATCCCTGGAAGTGCATCCCCCTCCTGCTCCCTGGGTGGACTCGAATCTTCCTGGTAAATACAGTCTGTAATGGACTGCAAAACATGGCTAATGCACACTGCTTTAGTCAAACTGGCTTTGTCACTTAAATGCTCTGGGATGGTGCGTTGGGCTGGCATAGAGAAATCAGGGGCAGTGTCATCATTACAGGGTATAGGCAGGACAGCATTTCTAGGTACTGGTAGTATCTTTTTTTGGATGACAGGAGGGTTGTCGCTGGCACCACCTGCTTCACACCAACATCAATTTGTGGAGGAGAAGAATGGGAGCATGACAGATTAATTTGCTTTCTCCTGAGTCTTGCTGAACCAGCGAAGAGATCCCTAAAACTGACCGTCACTGTGCCTTTCATCCATCACCTGTCATGGGAGTGAAGTCCTCTTTTGGTGTGGCTGAGGAGAAACAGCTGGATGTCTGACACGGATGCTGTTTTCCAGCCTTGCAGAGCTACCTTAATCCTGTGGGTTCCCATGCTTGATCCCAAGTTCTGACACGTGTCGTGGCTGTGCCAGAGCCAGGAACAGCCTCCAACATGCGGTGAGAACTTGGTGCGCTATGGGAGGCACCCACTGGCTGAGCCGTCCGTGAGTGAGCCCAGCCATCCTTCTCCTTGGTAATCTTCCTTCCTCCAGGTAATCTGCTGGAGCCTCTTGGATGGCTCGTGCCGATTGCTGGCTGGGACCAGCAGGGCTGGGGGGCTGCCATGGGCTCCTTGAGATGACTCCCAGGTTCTCTTTACCAGCTGGCAGCAGTTGCTGGGTCATGCCCTCGTCTCGTGGAAATCCAGCCCTCGGGTACGCTCCTCACCCAGTACTTGGTGTGTCAGTGGCAGCTGGCGAGGAGCGGTGGGAATGTTGGGAGCATTGGGTCTCTGCTGCAGGATGGTAGCTCTTCTCTGCTCCCTGGCCAGGGCACACTCAGGACTGGCTCCCTTCCCGTACATGTCTTCACAGCTGCTGTGCAGTTTGTCCCCAGGAGCACGTCAAGCCTTGAGCCTCTGTACAGTCATTTGGGGGTGCGTCTGTAGGTTTGGGATCTGGGGATAAGGAGGTGTCTCCCAGCTTACAAAAAAAGACCTGAACTCCTCACCCTGCCTAACTTGGAAGTCACCAGGATGGGCTGTGGGCAGGGGCGGCTGCTCCATGAGCTAAGTCACACCTCAGCCCACAGGAGTGTCTGTCTGGGACCCGGCTGGCTGTGACTCAGCCTGGCCACGGGTGTCTGCTGCAGCCCGGGTCCTGGTTGCCTCCCTGTGACCTGGAGCGCCAAGCTGGCTCCACCGTGTATGGGTCAGCTTCCTGGGGAGCACAGTGATTTGTGGAAACGGAGATCCCGGGGCATGAGGAAGCCAGATTTTTCCTTTGAATAGCAAGTAGCGCTGAACTTCCTTCCTCCGTTATTGCCTTTGCGTGCTCTGCCTGGGGCAGCTTGCCAGGAGGTGGCTGTGGTGCTTCAGCTTGGGGACTGGTCTGGACAACAGGCTCCCTCCAGCCATGAAGACGGTCCTTGACAGTCCCACCAGGCTCCAGCAAGTGCAGCAAACCCATTCCCTGTGTGGGGTTATTTCTCCCCCCCTAGATGCCCTCTTACCCGGCTGATCCTTACGTTTCCCACACTTTACGAAGCTGCTTGCACACTCATACCTGTTTCTTTTGCCTTTTGTCTACAGCACAGGGACATCTGAAACCAACCCAAGCTGGGTTCCTGCAGATGTAGCAGGAGCAGCCACAGGGAACCTGAGAACATACAATTACATGTGAATTTGAGCTGCTTGATGGTTTTGGAAGCAGATGAGATTGGCATCAGCTACTCTTCCTTTCATCCACATGTTGCACAAGAGAGGGGCAAGGTGCCCGCCAAGCACAAAGCCACCCGTCCCTGCCCTGAAGCATGGATTTCACCATAGTCTTTTTGCAGCAGCCTTTGTCTGTCCTTGTCTGTCACCTTCACTGCCCTTGGTAGCCGTCCTGCCAGGACATGTTGTCACCTTGCTATGTCCTGGCCTTTTCCAGAGACCTCAGGAAGGTGCAGGATGGGTCAGACCCTCCAGGGCTCCACCAGTGCCCTCCCTTGAGAGATGCAGTCTTGCTCCTGCTCTTCACTTCCTGACCTTTCACCAGTTGCTAATCCCAGGAGGTCTCTACCTCTTATCCTATGGCAGCTCAGTTTCTTTAAGAGCTTTTGTGGATTCTTTAAGCACTTAAGAGCATTGCCACATGCCATTTGGAAATCCACATAAAGCCTGGTTAATTGGATCACCCTTATCTCCATACTTACTATTTCCTTGCAAGGGAAAATCATGCCCTGCGATGCTAACTCTTCCTAATGTACTAATTATCTGGGCGTCTGCTGATTCTGCTCTGAACCATGGCTTGCCTCAATGTGAGGCGTTAAACCTGGCTTTGTGTTTTGATTTTGATGAGCAATTTAATCCTGTTCAGCCATTTTCTCTGCGAAAGGTGGTGTTGCCCCCTGTGAGCTGCGGAGCTGTGATCCAGGGTGGAAGCAGCACCGAGGCGGGGTGGCACCTGGGGACCTGGCCTGGCAGATCCGCAGCTTGGCCACAGGGCAGAGGCAGATGCCTGACCTGCAAATCCCAACTCCTCTGGTTTCTTGAAGCTGCTGGGCTGTCTCCCCTGCCTTATGCACAGCGGCAAAGGGAGGGCATGCGAATGGTGCTGGGCAGGCTATCAGTTCTGCTGCATATCAGTTGTCAGGGCTGGGCTCCTCACTCCGAGTTTGTGAAAAAACATTACCTCCATCCACAAAAAAAACCAAAACAAAACAAAAGTGTTGAAATAGGTTACAGTTCCTAAGCACAAATTTATGTAACAAAGTTAGACTTGTAAAAAAACTAAATATTTGAGGGTGATAAGATATACAGATGGAAGAAAAATTCATTATATGCTAAAGGAAGTGTTTCCAAAAATATGCAAAATAAATGGTTGCCTTCAGTTCCCTGAGGCCGGTCCCTTCCTGGCGCCCGAGCAGCTGGAGTTGCAGCATGTGGCTCTGTGGTTTCTGGTTTCTCTCCACCCGGTCTAGATGCCTTGCTGGTGCAGGAGCTCCAGCAACTAGGACCGGCATCAAGAGTGACGCTGCTGATGGAGCTCTATCGGCTGAACAACAGGGCGAGGATTTTTGTGGCGGCTTTTTTCCTTAACCAAGTCAATTGTTTCCTTATGAAGAAGCTGTTAAATAATGCAAACAAGAGATGGAGCCTTGCCAGGAGCATCGTTAAGATTTAGACCTTTGCATCTGAATGCGCTGGGATTTTCCAGATCACTTGGTTTCAAGTAGGATGCATAAAATATAAGGGTTTCTCTCTGCTTTAACAATCAGTGTTTCATGCCAGACGGGGTGTGTTGGTGACCCTGTTTGAACTCAGTGTGACTTGTACTTGAACTGCTCCTGTTACCATCCAGGTCCGCCTGTATCTGCTCAGTGTGGCTCATCATCCCTGAGCATGTGGAGGGCCACAGTTGTCCCCAGTGGTACTAGTACCACCCCCAGTGGTTGCTGCACTGCCCCAGGGTGATGAGGATGGGTGGCTGCAGCAGTGGGATCCTTGCTCAGTGTTCATAAAGTGGGGATTTCTGTGGTTTAATCTAGTGAGGTTTCTCTTTGTAATTGAGTGAGCCATGGCCTGGGAGACAGGGAGCAAGAGGTCAGCGTGGCTGGTGGGACCCACAGCCGCGTGGTGGGGTCTCTGGTGGCGTTGAGGCTGCTGTAGTGGGTTTGCTGCCTGGTGTGGCAAGCCGGTAGGTCTGCTTGACGAGCGCATGGGATGCAGTTTGCCATGGAGGATGCTGACAGCACAAAAAAGTGGTACTCGACACCTTGTTTGCTTGATGCTCCTGGGACAGTCGCCTTGGTTTCAGTGGCACAAGTAGGAGAGGAAGCTGAGACAAAGAAATATCCCAAACAGGAAGATGCTGTGAAGGGAACAAATGTCAGGGCCTGGGTAGATGAAGGCAGATGATGCCGGGATATCCTCCCAGGGGAAGGAAATGGAGGAAGAGAGAACTGCCCTGGTGCACGCACCCCTTTGTCCCATGCTCAGACAGCCCGGGAGGACTGACAGACAGACGGAACAAGGCCCCATGAGAACAGACTGTTCTTGTGGCTGAAAACTTGATCTGTATTTAAACGTGTGGTTTGTCCAGCTTTAGCAGGCACCGTTTGAGGTACTGAGGGACAGAAGCCAACACGTGTGAAGGGGGAGGCAAGAAGGAGAGCTGCTTCCTTGGGGAATGCTGCTGCTCCTGGCCCTCCGCTTTCTGCAGGCTCTGTTGGCTCGGCGGGGACGAAGGGGCTGCTCAGAGCCCCACACCAAGACAGGGCTGCTAGAGGGGATCATTGCCTCCCGCAGCGTGCAAGAGCTGCAAGCCTGGATGCTGTTGGATGGGTTTATGAGTACATCAGCAGCACCATGGCGTGGACACACAGCCAGCAGCTCTTCGCTGGAAGCAGTGTGGGTGCGCCAGGCCAAGGGGATGTGACTGTGTTTACAGCTATTTTGGATACATTTAATCTGAGTGTGTTCACAGCCATTCTGGGTATGTTTAATCACTGCTTACCAATGTGAAGGTTAACCTAAACACCTTCCACTTCACTCGGTAAAACAACCACCACCTGTCTCATGAACCCATTTGCTGGTGGTTTGCGAGCAGGGAGGTATTACTATGGGAAGAGCACTTAACTCTTACAAAGCTGTTGATTTCTTCCAGCTGCCTTTTGGTCCTCTGGGTAAAGGTAGAGCTCATGCTGCTTTAGGGGTTCCCCTGCCCACAATGCCTGACGTTGGTGGTAGGCTCCAAGCGAACACTCAGGATGCTCTGCGTTGCTCAGTGTGCAATGCAGGCTGCTTCAGCCAAGCGGGGAACGCCGCAGGGACCTGGGGCGAGCTCTGGATGCTGTTGCTGATGGTGACCAGCCTAATAGAAGCGGCACACCAGTTCAAGCAATGATTTTTCACACATTTTTCCAACCTACCACAGTCCGGGTCTTGGGATTTTTGAGCCAGAGATGTTCTTGTACCTAACAACCCTTGCTAGATCTTGCTTCCAATTTTTCCTCCTCTTAATTCCCAACGTTAACTTTACTTTTTTTATTTTTTTGACCTCTCCTTGGCACAGCTCCACAAAAGGTCAACGCGGCCTGTCACAGTGCCAAAGCCTCACGGCTGAACGGGAACAGCCAGCCCAGGGCTGCAGGACTGGGCTCTCCTGGTGCATTGCTCTGCAACTGCCTAGACTGCATTTCATCTGCCTCTGATTTGGAAAAATCTTTCTGCAGTCCTTTCCATTCAGCCTTGACTTTGCTTCCTTCATGTGAGTACCAGCAACAAACCGTGCCACCTCGCTGCACTCACCTTCTCCAGGCTGTTTATGATTACATTGAAGAACACAGTTGCCATCATATATTCCCGTGGGGCTCCCTGATGAAAACTGCTGGTTGCTTGTACCCTCCATTCTCTATCTTTGTAACCAGTGATTTACCCCTGCAAAGACCTTCCCCCTTATCCTGCTGCACTTTGGCATCCTTAGACCTGCTGGTGGGTTACCCTCTTGAAAGTCTGTAGATGTCCAAGCAGCCACCGTCAGTTGATCTCCTCACCTGTGCGTACAGACTTCTAGTAGCTGTGTCCCCTGGCTTCCCATGGGTCATGTTATTCCATGCATCCGCTGTTTCTGTGCAGATCTGCCTGGCGCAGGCATTGGGCTTGGACCAGGACTTCCCTAGATCCTCATGATTTAAAAATTGGCCTTGTGTTGGTCACTGCACAGGTTGGTCCATGACCTGCTTTGCAGTTGGACACTCCTGAGACTGCCTGCAAGGGAGTCCTGCACTTTGGCTTCTGGTCCTGCCTTGCCCACCGTGACCCATGCGGGACACTTTGCCACGGGTGACACCACACAGCTCCATGCCTGCAGCTTCTCAGCCCAGGGATGTGAGCTCAGGCAGAGGGTGAGGGGGAGCTGGAGCCAGACCTGCCTCCGCCCTGGCCCCAGGAGGAGTCTCTGCCAGTGTGGTGAGGAGACAGGAGCATTGCTGTTCACATGAAGCTGCATTGGCCCGACATCACCCTTCCTCCAGCCTCCAAGGATGGAGATCCCTATGTTTGGGACCTGTACCCAACCAAGTGCAGGAGCCCCTCGGTCTTGGGGCTATCCTGCTGCCAGCTCCCCCCTTGGATGACAGCAGGCAGGGTACTCCCTATGGGCTAGCAGCCAGAGCCTGATTTGGGTGCTCATGGGCATGTGCCAGGCTGGCATCACCATCCTGCCTGCAGACCCAGCGCGGGGCATCATGTAAGCACAGGCAGCGTCTCAGAGTAGTTCAAGGGTCTGAACAAGCAGGTTACTGCATGTGGAGCTCCCAAACTGCATGGAATCATGCGCTAGCCTCAGAAATTCATGTTGCAGACCATCTACAAAGCAGCTATATTGTGTACTGGCATCAGCACATGTGTAAAATCAATCAATCACTTATAAATAAGGCGGTAGGAATACAGGCATATGCATGTTACTAAGTAGGAGCCAGATCTTGGCAACCAACGCCAATTATACAACAAACAAATTGGTATCTCAACTGCATGGAAACATCAGCAAGTGAGCTTGGGCAGTGGAGTGAGCATGCTGAATAACTGAGGCAGTGATGATTTTTAGGAGAAAGTTAAATTACGTGCTCTGTAGAGATCTCTGCTCAGAAATACACGGCTAATGCCGTGCTCACCTGCGAGCTCACCCAGCACAGGGCAAGGGTCGGCATCATGGTGGGCAAGGGTCTGGGAGTGTGGCAGGCGCCACACGGACGGGTGGATGGGTAAACAGGTGGGTGTTTTGTCTGCAGAGTGCCCAGGGCCGCGGGCATGAGGGGTAGGATGTGGTGGGGGTGCAGGGAGCTGGGCAATGTACCTGGGGTGCTGCAGTGGGGAGCTGCAGAACACAGCGTTTCCCCCAGACCTGTCTCTTTTCTAAGAAGCAGTAAGCAGCTAAATCTTGGAGGGGCAAACTGTGCTTCCCAGGCAGCCACCACCCCGGTGAGGATGCTGTTGTCCTTCCATAGGACAGCCAGCTTGCCACCCTCTGCAAGGTCTCGGTTAAACATCCTCCTCCTTCTTTTTGCCGCATCGCTTTGGAAGCAGGTTCCCTGGGCTTGGCTGCTGTTCCACTGAGGATCATATGGCAACAGCAGGGGGAAACTACCAAGCTTGGATCTGCTGCTATGGCTTTCCAGGGATGCAGCTTCTGTTGGGTTGGTGGCACAGGATCGAGGAGGCAATGGGTCCAGCAGTGCATCCACCACGTCCCTCAGGTGAGGGCAAGGACTCTCAAAGCAGGTCTGGATGGACTGGCATGCCAGGCACAAGGTGTGGCGCCAGCGTGGTGGGTATGCGATAGAAACTCTGCATTGCAAGAGCTATGTGCTGGGACAGCAGGACCAGCACACAGGGCTGCATGCAGCGCCTGCCCCGAAGGCTGTCAAGATTCCAAAACATGGGTCCTTCACCTTGGACTCCACTCACTAGGTGACAGCTCGTGGGCAAGTGGCCTGCAGAAGAAGCCAGTGCATGACATGGAGGGCACATGCAGACAGAGCCATTAAAAAGCAGCAGGAGGTTTCAGCTGGTGGTCAGACATGTCAGCAATGCAACATTTCAAGACAAAATTCCCTGAAATCACAGGCAACACTTCTGGGAAGAGTGGGTCATTTCTGAAATCTGTGGCTCTGGCAAGCCCACAGTCATTTCAGCTCTTGAAACCTCACGTCCTGCTGGGACCTCCAGTGCTTCACAAGCCTCGCCCGTGACACTAGCCGGCAAATTAGCCATGGCTGGGGAATGCTGGGGAGCATCAGCCCATGCAGAAGCCTTGTGCCGGCCATGGCCCCACTCCCACCGGTGCTAACTGAGCCCTGAGACATGTCCTGGGGTGTGGGGACCCCAAGGAGCAAGGCCAGCTTGCAAATCAAGCTGCCCGGGGGTGGAAAACCGTTTCAGAGCATGGAAACTGTAAAACTGCTTTTGGCTTGTGGCATTTGAAATGTGCAGCGTTCGGTTTTACAAGCAACAGCCTAATTATTTCCAGTTCCCACAGACTTTGATGAAAAAGCCATTGTTAAAAAGCCATTAATTTATTAAAGTAAGTTTATGGCAAACAAACCAAGCAAAACCCCCAAAAACCTCCAAACAAGTATTGGATGAAAATTCGGAAGAAAAAGAGCAACTGATTTGGAAAAACTGTGATGTTTCATAAGCACCAGCAACTGTGTTACAGTGCTGCACCTCAGCAAGGCCAGCGCTATTTGGGGAGGGAGCCCCTTTCATCCCCCAGTGGCAGAGAACCAATGATCCATGGTGGAGTCGGACCGGCCATCGAGTAGCCTGGGAACGTGCCATGCCTCCCACCACACCCTTGCCCCTGTGCCATTTGCCCAACGTGAGCCCTCGTGGAGGTCCCAGTGTTGACTTTCCTCTTTCCAATGCAGGACCGGAGCTGGCAGAGACCCCCTCCTTGTCCCTTGGACTGCAGAGGGGCCAAAGGGGATGTCTCCAGGTGCATTTCTTGCTGTCCTGGGCGGGGGGGGGGG
>NW_009601064.1:71494-74791 GCF_000690535.1 Cariama cristata
CTCCTGTGTGCTGTGATCTTCATCATCATCAGTGGTATCAGTCATAGTAATTAATTCTCCGCCTGGCCCCCTCACTCCTACTCTGGTAGCAGTTTCCCCAACATGCTGGTGGGACACAACTGCTTCAGGTGGACACTCAGGTAGAATTGAGGAACACGGTTTCATTCTTGCTGGCTTCACTGCTGATCCTAAGGATGGGGGGAAAAAAAGTAGTACCTAGTGTTAAATTCCTTGAGCTGAAAATAAAATACAATAAGGAAACGCAGACAGGCATTCCCAGAGGCGAAGGCTTCGCCAGCCAAATGCTGCCCACCCGTGGGTGCTGCTGCTCCCAAGCAGGGCAGAGGCGGAGGATTGTCTCTGTGAGGGAGGAAGTATAAAAATAGGTTGTTGTTTCCAGCATGGGCTTTCGTGCCCGTCCTTTTCACCTTCCCTATGAACGTGTGTATGAACCCTTACCCTGCCAGGAACAAAGACAGAGAGGGAAGAAGCCATTTGCAAGCGGAGCAGCCGCTCAGTGCTGCACCTGGAGCCTGTGCTGGACATTGAAGGGAGTGCGACGCAACGTGGTAATATGGGTGCCACCACCCAAGCGCTCTAGAGAAATGGGTGAGAAAGTACACTGAGTTCTTAGCACAAGGTTTGAATAATACCAAGATGATTGATGCAGCAACACATATCATTTTTGTCTGATTGATTTTTACATGAGGCTCCTACGATGGCTGGGCACACCTTACCATGCGATGGGGCCGGCTTCCCACAGGGGAAGCCAGAGGGGAGATGCCAGAGGCTCTTCCCACTGGAGATTCTTCCCACCAGCACATCTGTAGGTCAAAGCCTTAGAAAACCATGTGTTTTTCTTTAAATATCTTATCTTTAAATGTCCTTTCCTTTTGAATCCTAATTACTTTAAGGAACAGTTTCTTTTTCTGGTGGCAGCAAGCTGGGCGTCACCCTTGGGTCTGCGGGCAACTGCAGGAGGATGGACATCAGGAGCAGTCTTCCAGGAAAGGCCTGGCAGGCAAGGTCCCACCTCGCTTCATGGCACCTTTGTTTCAGCATTGGCTGTTGCAGTTCTGGATATTCCTCTCCTCTGTGCAAAGGTCGGTGGTTCCTGGGTTCTTCTTGTGTTTTGGTGTCAACAGCAGCCAGGAGCTTTGCACTCCATCTATGGTCAAACTTTGTGTTGGGTGGGGAAACCTGGCTCTGCTTCGGCGGGAAGCACTCCAGCTCCCCTCGGTACCTCTGCTACTCTTCTGTATCTTTGCTCTGCTTTGACCCATTGCAGAGTCCTGGGGCTGGTGCACCCCATGGCCATGTGTCCCATTGCTTCCCTGGAGGAAGCTTCTTCTGAAGATGTTTCCAGTGTATATTCTGCATTGTGCTGACTTTACGCTTAACATCTTGCTCTTCTCACCAGAAGTACCTGAGTGCAGAACAGCGATTACCTCTTTATCATGAAGAAGAGAGCTTTGCTGCCTGGGCATCCTAGAAGTGTCCGAGGACATGAGTTGCAGGGCTGGCATGGCTGTTCATGGTGGCGCAGCTGAATCTACCAGCTTGCCCTTCGCTTCTAGGCAGCTTCTGGGCATGGAGCTGATGCTTTTGTGGATGTGTCCTCCTCCTCCCTGAGATCTCCCATCACGGGCAGCTAGAACCAAGGGTGTCCACTATCCCTCCTCTACATGTGATGGATGATTGTTCCATCACTTAGCTCTGGAAACAGTGCTCCAGGCAAAAAGGCTGCAGTATGTAATGTTTAACGTGCCTTCTTAAAATGGAGAAATATTATCCAAGGACAAATTATATAAGCTGATGGCTTACTTAATTACTTTTTGTGTTCATTCAGTAACCTCAAAGGGATAGAAAGCTGGGGAAGTAAGATTTCTGCTTGACCAGTTGATGTCTGTGGTCAGTTGTGGCTGGGAATGAGATTTTGGGACATGATAAAGTGCTCTGAAGGACAGAGGAGAGGAGTGATACTGGGCTGCAAGCCTGAAAAAACACGAAAGCTGCGAAGAGCAAGACCAGTGCTGTATCCTGCTGTGTCCCGCTGCATCCCATAGGCTGAGCTTTGTTTGAGACCTGCAGATGTCAAGAGCAAAACGAAGCTTATTGCTCAGAAACCTGCTCCTCAAGTGACTGCATGCTTTCGCTCTAAGCCTGCTGTCACAGGCAGACCATGTGAAAGCCGCGTTTTAAATTATTCAAACCTTTTTGGATCCCCTGTTCCGTGAGAGGTTGAAGTCATAATTTACATAATGAGCCATGAGATACACACAGTAGAAGCACTGATGAACTTTCCTGTGGGTGCTTGAGTGGAGATCACTCACTGTTTGCTGGAAAACACTGTTTGGCCTTCTCATCTTGGCATGGTGGGATGCATTCAGATACAGACATCACAGCAGAGATGATTTTAGAAAGGCAGAGGTTCAGTCCTTGGGCCCTGCTGGCTCTGAGGCCAGTTGCAAGTCCCCAGGGTTAAACATGGAGGATGTGGGGGCTTTTTTTTTTCCCCTCTCTTTTGAACTGATGTTGGCATTTCTGCACCTGTTGACAAAAAGTGACTTTGTTGAAAAGTCAAATGAAGACATTTGGGTCTAAAAGGCAAACAAAGTCAAAGGGAGAGAAGCTCCTCAGCAGCTTCCATGCTCCTGGCAATGATGAACATCTTGGTGGGTCTCCAAGTGGCATCTGAGTGTCCTCAAGCTGCTGCAAGCTAGGCAACACGTGCATGTTACACAGGCTCCCAATAGGAGTGTTTAAACACCACAGAGTCCTAAGGCACTTTAATGACTTAAACTGTATTTTGGTTTCTACTTTCCCTAAACTATTTGTTGTAGGCATTTCACTTGCAGCCATCCCTGGGCACTGGAAGTCTGTTTTATCCCTGTAGGCTGCCCAGGCCACACAGAGGGTCCTCAGTGGCCCCGGCCTGGCCAAGTTGTCCCCAGCACGGACTCTGGTAAAGGAAGGTCCCAGCACCCATCGCGGTGCACGGCGCGATGCAGGCACCCAGCCCAGCACCCCTCATGCAGCCGGCCAGGCCACCCTGCTGTCAGCTGCTCGCTGAGGCCTGGCACAGAGCTTGGCTGGGGAGCAGTGAGCCTGGCCTAGGCCTCTTGGCCTAGCCCATGGCCGCCCACCGGCTGCGGACTTGTGGGGCATGGGTAGTGCTGGTGAAGGCAGCAGTGTGCTGGGGTACAGGCAGAGGCACACTGGGCCAAAATGGGCACGGCCCTGCCCAACGCCTACGCCCAGGCCCAGGCCCAGGCCTAGGCTCTGCCTCTGCCCCTG
>NW_009601065.1:0-19436 GCF_000690535.1 Cariama cristata
TGCGCTGGTGAGGCCGTCCCTTGAATACCGTGTCCAGTTATGGGCCTCTCACTACAAGAAGGACATTGAGCTGCTAGAGCGTGTCCAGAGCAGAGTGACAAAGCTGGTGAAGGACCTGGAGAACAAGCCTTACGAGGAGCGGCTGAAGGAGCTGGGATTGTTTAGTCTGGAGAAGAGGAGGCTGAGAGGAGACCTTATCGCTCTCTACAAATACCTGAAAGGAGGATGTAGCGAGGTGGGGGTTGGTCTCTTCTCCCCGGTAACTAGCGATAGGACAAGAGGAAATAGTCTCAAGTTGCGCATAGGAGATTCAGGTTGGATATTAAGAAGAACTTCTTCACTGTAAGAGTTGTTAGGCATTGGAATGGGCTCCCCAGGGAGGGGTGGTAGAGTCACCATCCCTGGAGGTGTTCAAAAAACATTTAGATGTGGCACTTCAAGACACGGTTTAGTGGGTTTAGTGAACATGGTGGCATCGGGTATACAGCTGGACTTGAAGATCTTTGATGTGTCTTCCAACCATAATGATTCTATGATTCTATGATTTGTACTAAACAGTGGTAAGTTCTCCTCAACTCAGTGTTAAATACCCTGTTGCCTAATCTCTCCTATGTCTTCTTAACACAGGGACCCAAGGATGATCTGAAAGAATTGTTGCTAATGAGTCTTAAAAGATGTGAGTTTGCAACATGGAGGCCTGAATGCTGATTTACTGTAAGTGGAACCCAAGAAATAGTCTGGTCTAGCCTTCAGTTTCTTGAAGTTTCAGTGCAGGAAAAGCAGGATGCTTTTTCATTTTAGAAAAATGATTTACCTAGAAAAAGATTTAGCACAAGTTTTTGTTATATAAATGTAATTTATATTGGGAAAACCTCTCAATGCTTATCATGTCAAACATTTTCATTGTGACCATAACCCTGTTTTTATCGTATACAAAGTATTCTTACTTATAGGTTTTTAACTCTAATACAGTTTTGCTAGCAGCAAACTATTTTAACAATTCCTCATGTCTAAATCATTGCTTAGTAAAACTACAAACAACAAAGCTGTTTTGTAATGACAAGGTTCTCAAAGGAAAAGAAATCACCCATATTTACCATATAACTCTATATTCAGTAGCAAACACAAAAAAATTGTCTATCAGTCCTGAAAATTAAGAATTGCCACCATGCTTCAGACAGTACCAGTGGGCAGCAGAATTAATTTAGCTTGAGTTTAATACTCAGAGTTTATAATTTCATGTTAATCTAAAATGTTGCCCTCACTAATAAGAAATGATTGTCTGTGACTGAAGATTGCAGAGTAATGTTTTAGCTTTACAGAGGAAAACTATCACAATACTGCTAACATTTCCAAATCAGTCCTAAAAAGAGTAATTGAAAATAAAGAACACCCTCCTTCTAATGTGGACACAGGAAAGCAAGGTCCTTCCAAAATCCCACATTTTTCAAGATGCAATTTAAAATACCTTTATAAAATGAAGCCAGAAGGAAAACAAAAATGGAAAAAAGTGAGCATAAGGTTAAAGCTAAGCAAAGCATGCCTTTTCTTATTTGATCTAGATAGTGTGGGCTTTTTCAGGGCTGAGCAGAGGTCCCCATCCAATTTTCATGTAGAGACTGAAGAGCAAAAAAGGGGGTTACCAATTTACTTTCTAGCCCCTTACATTTTGAGAGTGATTGAGGCTTAATAAGGACATTTTCTGCTGCTTGTGATAGCCGTGAGCCCTCACACACATTCTTGGTGTATTTAGATGCACAGTAGGAATGTTCACACATCTGACAAGGTACAAAGAATCAATTTACAGCAAAAGAAAACATCAGATATCGGCACTTAAACACCACAGCAGTAGATAACTTGGAAATACCTCAAATAAATTAGAAAGACATAATGCTTAACACAGGGGATGGAAAGAATGCAACTTCAGACTTAATACGCTTTTGATTTTGACTAGTACTTCAGTAAATTGTATGCATATATTAGACTTAGACAAAAAACCTACTTATATGGCTTCTTTACTATAGAATTTGTGTATTTAAAAAGAGCTGATCAAAAACTACCAACCAGAAATTTTTCCTAATAAAAGGTAAGATTTTTTCAGAAATGCTAATGTGAAGGTTTTTTGTTCCAGAATTTTGAAAATTCCAGGGTTTCTTTTCTTTTTTTTTTCCTGATGTTTTGCTGTCTGCAGCATAAAAAATGTCTAAGTCATCCTTAGGTTTTGTATTTCACATTTTTTTTGCTCTCTATAGCTTCTCAATGCTTCCTCTGTACTTTGAAATCACAGAAAAACCATTCCATGAAATTAAAATTTCTACAAATTCTTCAATAGCTTATGAAAAATTCTTGTGGATACTTTCTCACCATGATTCTGTTGACATACGATAATACTGTCTTGTAGTACAGGCCAAAAATCCAGTCATAGAGGTGTTTAGCATTTTGAAATTAGTATCCATTAGTAGGTCAAATGCATCCTGACAAAAGAGGACCAGTACAATTCTCTATAAAGTTGACATTAATTTTTTGCTCTGATACTGAAGCTGAATTTCTCTCAAAGCTTGCTACAAAATTGATTGCTTATAAAAGAAAATGATCTGCTTAGTCTACTTTCTCTAAAGCCTGGAAATGTGATTTCTCTTTTCTAGGAGCACTTGAAGAATATAATAGATAGAGCTGCACTGGGGAGCACACAGCAAAAGTTTATATAGCAGACTTATCCTTTCATGAGATCCCACTAAAAGCATGGAATATGGCTCACCAAATATCCCTGAAATTGCCTGGGTATGAGTAAAATATCATTTCACTGCAGGATAAAGTGTTCCATTTAAAGTGCAAGTGCAGGCTCTAGGGTAATATTGACAAAGTGGAGTTAAATTATGAACTAATACCTCTCTCTAGAGGGCTGGAAAGATATACGAGTAATCCTAAGAACAGTACCTGTTTCCCCTCATAGCAGAAATAGTACATATCACAGAATTCGTTATTTTTACATAACAAGCTCTGTAAATGCATTTTATAAAAAGTAAATTATAAAATACTGGGAATAACAGCACAGAACTGAGAAACAAACTGGTTTTCTGGATGCCTTTTCTTGTGCTGTGGAGAGCATAAAATGGACATAATTCTTCACCAAAAGGAATGCCTTCTCTGTTGCAGGGCTCTCCAGATGACTGAGAGCTGGAGTAATCTGTGCTGGCCTTCAGCTTCCAGCTTAGGACTACCTGCATGAAGAGCAGGGGGACATCTGTGGTTGAAGTGCCCTCAGTTGCAGTCACTTTCCTCTTTCCAGAGTAGACAGTAACTGAAGTGCCCTTTTTTTTTTGAGGTCAGAAATCTCTGAACAAGGGAGCACAGCGGCTGAGTGAATGCCAGAGTATTCCCAACTAGAAAGAGTGAATCAGTGGTAATATTTCAAAAAATACGTTGCAGTTAAAAGTTGTGGTCTAACAGTAAACCAGTACAGGGGTCCTCTCAATTCTCATTGATTTATCTTGAGAGTAACTTAGCTTCCTCATGCAGGCACCCAGCCTTGTCTGCATGAAGCAGAGAACCCATTGACCATTGGTTGAATTACGCCTACATGCGGATAAAGATCAGAGTGTGTTTATCTGTTGGATCCAGACTTCTGACTACACAAAAAAAAGGGCACTGTTGTGTTTTTTTTTAAATTTAATTGACAACATAAAAGTTAAGGGAAAACTACAGGAACTGGGTAAACAACAGAGATATCTGATGAAAGATAAACCAGGAGTGGTAAGCTGGTTAAAAATACATTATAAATATACCTGTTTAAACAAAGGTGTACATCTTATCAGTCCCCAGATCTCACAACCACCAAACATGGCTCTGATTTCTTGCTTTGCATTTCTCATAATACAGATTTCTGATTTGTATCTCTTACCTACAGAATAGGTCTTGTTAGTCTGCTAATTTGGGGCAGTCTTTTAGAGGAACACATGTCAGGTTTTTATCGCTCACTGATTACCTCGAAATTCCTATGGTCATCTGCCACTTTTCAGTACTGCTGGTTTTAGTTATATAGTTTGGAACTGATATTTCCTTTCAAAGCCTGATGAAAATGGGTGCTGAAAGAACTCCACGGTGGGGTTAGAGTCTGTACATGTAGCTTTCGTACCTTTCTTCAGTACCACACTGTATCCACCTGTGTGTGTGGGACGTCTAAAAGCTGCTAGACTTTGATTTTCTCTCCTCAATGTATCATAAATGTTAAAACCTAATAATTTTAAAATAGGTGCAGCATCTATTCTAATCAAAGCATTCAGCCAGGCACTACCATTGGCCCGAACTTGGCAGTAAGCTCAGCTGGGTAGGCCTTGTTTCCCTGAGCGGTACAAGCTGCCTTCTGCCTATCACAGAGTGAACATGTGTCCAGATGGACTTTATGGAGTGGGTGATACACTCTGAATCCAAAGTCCAGCTTACACCAAGGCAACTTGGTCATGCAATCATGCCTTTAGATAGGACTTTTGAATTTATTTTTATAGAATTTATTTTATCTTTTGTCTTGTTCTCTGAAATTTATTGAGATGGGTCAATTTATTATATATGCTTTTCAATGCAAATAAATTAAACATTCTGTAATAAAGACTTCTGTAGTGTTGTTCGTTATAATAATGCAATGAAGAACAACAAGCTGAAAGCTAATTCTTCAGTGAAACCATCTTTTTATCATGTCTATATCTGATTAAAATAACAGACTTCTCAGACCTGTCTTACCTAGTATGAAGACTTTTTGGTCTTTAGGCTGTTCTCCTGTAAAACTGACTCTGGTGTAGGTCAGCGTTGCTCTTTTGCTGATACTCAGTTTCTCAAGTAGTGAATTTTTAAGTATTAATCATGAAGGACAGTTACAGGAAAATACGTATTTTGTAACTGTCATTTCACCTCTTTAGCATTCATAGTATTCATTTTTCCCTTGTTCCCACGTAAAATGAAAAGGTAGTGGCAATTTTACTGTGGAATGGGGATGGTCCAAAGGAAGACTCTTGCAGAAACTTTTGTAGCCCAAAGAAAATGTACCTGAAATGAGACTGTGGGAGAGGCAGGAGGAGGAGAATGGATAGAAGGGACATATAATTGGTGGGTCCTGAAAAAGCCTGTATTTTCCCATGAGTACTCCCCATGTATTTGCACCACTTCCATTTCAGCCTCTTGTACCTCTTAGGAAAAAGATTCATGTAAATATTTCATTGTTTTGAATCTATGAGAAAATTTCTTGTTTCTCCTCGCTTCCTTCCATTTGCTGACATTTACGCACATACTGATCTTTTACCAAGTGCTATAGTTTTACAACTACATAAAATACAAATGCCATTCTGTATGTCTGGAGAATCAACCATAAGGTAACTCTGGTAATTTACTCAGTATTTTAGGATATTAATTGCAGACATCTGGAGCAGGCAGATATGCTAATAGAGTGTTTGGAGATATTAATGGTTATTTTGACACTAAAGTTCCTGTCTTGCCTCTTGCAATAAAAGTACGAGAATGCAGTGATGCTATCAAGTGTTAACCAGTGTATTTGAGGGCTGCTATCACATGTTCCTGGCACTTCTTTAAGCCAAGAGGCCAAGAGCCATGTGGCACTACCCTTCTGAAAAAAATTCAGTTAATTTCCAAACAATGCAGTACTGGGCATGTTTAATTGTTAATTCTCAATTACTCTTGTGAGGAAAAGGTTAGGATATGAGTCAGAGAAGAGTACACCAGACTGTCTACTCAAATGTTAAACTCCTTAGCATTCAGGTCTCTGAAGTTTCCTCTTTATTATTTTCTTTCTCAGCTTTGCATAACATAAAGTAGAAATACATTCAAGCAAAATAAACTATGAGGTGTCTATTGAGTTTTCTAGTCATATATTGGGATTTTGTATCCTCTGAAAGCAAAATTTTACTCAGCTCTAAGCCAATGTGTGGGTTTAATTGCTTTTCTCACATTATTTCTGGGCCAAAGGACATTTGATTTTTAAATTCACAGTCAAACAAACCAGTTGTCAGCTTGGTAGAAGTCCCAAGCTCTGCTGTTCCTGCATCCTCACTGCACAGAAACATAAGGCTTTAAACTGGAAGAGGGAAGATTTTAGACTAGATATTAGGAGGAAATTCTTCACCATGAGAGTGATGAGGCACTGGAAGAGGTTGCCCAGAGAAGCTGTGGATGCCCGATCCCTGGAAGTGTTCAAGGCCAGGTTCGACGGGGCTTTGAGCAACCTGGCCCGGTGGAAGGTGTCCCTGCCTATGGCAGAGGGAGTGGAACTAGATGGTCTATAGGGTCCCTTCCAACCAAACCATTGTATGATGTTCTGCTACTTTCTTCGAGGCCCCAACATGGCTGGTTGTCCTAAGTGGTATGACACCTGTACAGAACCTAGGTCTCCACCTGCTGGAGTTTTTGCCATGGAGCCCTTAGCTGTGTTTTCAGCACTGGTGTAAACAGTACCTTGGAGTGTCCTTTTGTTATCTCTCTTAGGCTGGCATCTGGAAGCAGGTAGCAGCAGGAGCCCAATGCATTAGGCAGCACAGAAGTTGTATGATGTCTGCACTGGAAAGCTACACAGCTCAAAAGGGATAATAACAATATTGGAAATAGCATTTTAAAAAATATATCAAAGGTAAATCAATTTTCAGTTACATATTTCTTCACTTCTTTTTATACAACTTCCTAAACCATTTCCTCTTCTTCCCTCTAGCAATTGCACAATTAATCTGTCTTCATGGTCGTTCCACCCTGTTCACCTCAGAAAAACAGCAAAAAGTGTAGATGGAGGACAAAACCAGACAAGTGGTCCCTCTTGTGAGCTGACAGCAGAGCTCAAGGAACTTGTTCTAACGAGCCCTTCAGATAAAAACCAGAGCAGGCTGTAAGGGGGCTTATGCTAGCGGCTCCCCAGAAGGACTCTCATCTTCATTATGTTTGTGAAATGGGGATCAAGCATGAGCCTTTGTGAGAGTCTCGTCCTTCTAGGGCAAGTTCAAGATGCAGAAACATATTTTCTTCTCACAAAGAATAAATCAGAAATTCTTTCATTCTTGACAGTGGAATTGCACCCTGTCATCCTGGCGTAGGTTAGAAGCAGGGCCATTAAATCTTCAACCACATCATTCACATGTTCTAGTAATCTAGAATAGAATTTTGGTCTTATCTTAGTTCTTATCTAAAAGGTGCAAATAGGAACAGAAATTTTGCAGCGTTTATTTCTTAAGCATACAACACCCCACTCCTCCAATCCAGATTTCTTCCAGCGCAGGATTTTCACAGGGAATTTCAGAGTGAAATAATGATGCAAAAGACAACTGAAAGTGCAGCCACACTCAATGTGTGATGAAACTGCTGAGATCAAGCCAAATTTCCTTTGTCTTATAATTTATAAATAGTAAAAAGAAAAACAATCAAGTTATTTTCACTTTTTATTTCTTATATCTTCAATCTGCCTTTTCAAGAATTCTTGAACTAGAGACAATAGTACTGGAAAGAGTTTCAGCATAGAAAGGCAAGACAAGATGCAAGGTGCTAAAAAGCAGAAGCAGGAGAGTTTGAGCTGTCTATGCAGGTTTAGGAGGCTGGCTGGCCTCTTCTGCCTGTCAACAATAATGGAATTGAGTTCCATACTGAAGATAATTGCCTCAAGTCATTCTCCAGCCACAGGAAAGGTAAGATTAATAAAGAGCGTTTGTTATAATTCTGCAACCAATTTATGTAATGGAACACATAATAAATAACCACATTTAACTCAAGCATTTATCATAGCCAATTTGTGCATCAATTTGTTCAGTGTGTGTTAAACCAACCATTTGTATGAATAAGTGTTGTTCTCTTTGTGTCCCTTTTTTCACTGTTAAAGTAAAAATTATTGTTAGTGAGGGTTTCTTTTTTCTTTTTTTTTTTTTTTTTCTCAGATACAGAGGTGACAGTGACACATGTAAACTTTCCAACCACTGAAATACAGTGTAAAGTTTTCCACAGAGCCTGAACTGCTGCATGTTGCAATTGCAAGCCATTATTTGAACAAAACATCCACATGGACTGGAACCCTCTTACAATTAGACTGTATGTATGTCTAAATTCCCTGGTTAGATTTGAATTGAAACAGCAGTGTCTCACTGGAAACAGAAAGGATTATGTCCTAAAAATCCCAGATCTGGGATTCTGTCCTTGAAAAGAGAGTCAGGAGAAAAGTGTCCTAAGTATTTCAGAAAGCAATCAGCTGGGTGTGGTAGAATATCAAACACAGAAAAAGGATCCATTTCTGAACACTGAAAAAGTAAAATAAGAGAAAAATTAAGTACTTTTCCTGAATACCATTTAAAGCAAGAGAATCTTTATTTCAAGTTTATCTTTGCTTTCAACTCTATCTGAGTTAATGAAATAAGGTGTTCTTAAACTTATTTATGATGACATCACCTTCATTAGGTACTTCTGTCATGATACAGGCTACAGTATTTGTTTTTCCACAATAGCAACAATACACTGTGTATTTTGTGGAAGATCCATTCTCTTAAATTATATGCTGCTGAAAGTAAAACAATTTAAGCATGCCAAATAACTGCCTGTATCTTTTCAATCCCATTCCACTTCCCCTCTATGACGTGATGTTTTTCATTCCAGTTTATTTTCCAGTGTCAGGTAACATGTATAGCTCAAAGCTCAGATTGCTATCTAAAAATAATATAGTCTGACTGCATCTATCGTTAATTAATAGGAACCTGAAATATCAGTCTGTACTTTCCTCAGTCTGTTGCTTCCTCCTGATCCACATGCTGCACACGACCACTGAATTACAGAACCGAATTTTGTTTATTTCATAGTGACTTTCTTCCAACCTCCATATATGTATTGCAGCATGAATGAAATCATGAAAACTAGATACTGTGTTCTATAAATAAATAAACATACGAATTGCCAGCTATTATATGTTGCAAGGAATGGAGAGTAATCTTTTCCTCATCTTTTAATCTGACTTCATCTTTGTACAGTTCATACTTATATGGTGGCCTAGAGCAGCCTTGAGATGTTTTGAACAAAGAACTATGAAAAGGATTTGTCCCTTTTTATTGCGTGCCTTATACCAGAAAATCTCCAGCCAGCAGTCATTGTAAAGTAGAGTAGGAAATAAAAAGAACCTTTTATTGCCCTGTGAACAACCATAATCATCTTGTTTTCTATCCTGATTAAAAATACTTTTTGATCATTATGGTACCAGGAAAACTGTTGTAATAAGTAGATGTTGACTTCTGTTGAGATGCATATCATTATTTATGGATGGAATCCATTAATATAGAACAAGGGGAAGACAAAGTCAATATTTATGATGAGGAAAAACAAACTGATGTTCTTTGAAACAAGCTATTAGATTCTCAGTCAGGAAGATAACTCCCCTCTAAAGAATGTAAGACTGAGATTTATAAATCCCATAACTTCCTTGTGGTCAAAATGCTAAGTATAAATTTAGAGGCTGTAAGGAGGTTACTTTTGCCATTAGTTTATCCAAAACTGTCTTGGTAATTCAGCATTTTCCTATCTTTATATACTAAGTTATAATCATCAGACCAGAGAATCACAGAGTCATAGAATCATAGAATCGTCTTGGTTAGAAAAGACATTTAAGATCATAGAGTCCAACCATAAACCTAACACTACCACTAAACCATGTCCCTCAGTGCCACATCTACATGTCTTTTGAATACCTCCAGGGATGGTGATCCCATCATTTCTTTGGGCAGCCTGTTCTAGCACTGCATAACCCTTTCAGTGAAGAAAGTTTTCATAATATCTGATCTAAACCTCCCCTGGCTCAACTTGAGGATATTTCCTCTTGTCCTATCGTTTGTTACTTGGGAGACTGACCCCCACCTTGCTACATCCTCCTCTCAGGTAGTTGTAGAGAGTGATCAGGTCTCCCCTCAGCCTCCTTTTCTCCAGACCAAACAACCCCAGCTCCCTCAGCCGCTTCTCATAAGACTTGTTCTCCAGATCCTTCACAGCTTTGTTGCTCTTCCTTGAACACACTTCAGCACCTCAATGTCTTTCTTTTAGTGAGATGTACTTTTTAAGGCATTTGGAAATACTTTATACTTAAAATTGACTGTTATTTTACATGTTATTGAAGCAATCTCGCTTATTTGTATAGAAAAGAAGGTTGAGGCTAGCATGCACAGGCCTGTGCTTTCTTTGCATTATGTCAGAACAAAAAAAACCAAAACAACACAACCCTCCGCCTTTGTTAGTTGCAAGTATCTTCTGGTTTTTGGAGAGGTAGAAGAGACATTTAGGAATTCCTATTTTAAAGATAGAATTTTCTACTTGAAAAAATAGTTAGAATTACTTTAGCTGTGAATATTTTTTTATTTTTATATACTTTTTATAGCACTGTTTTCAATGTCTCTTTTATGCAGCATAATAGAACATGAAACAACTCATAGATCTGGACATCAAGTACTAATGGCAATAGCAATCTGTTACAGTGTGCATCTCCAATGGAGAAAGCCATCTACAATGTACTATGAATACCTTTGGGTTCAGAAATAAATTTAAATTTCCAACATTTATTTCCTAAAAAATGTCTTCCAGGAATCAGCTTTGCAAGAGGATTTTCAATAGTGCAGAGCCCAGGCAATTCACACCTATTGACACAAAGCTGATGATGGACAGCACCCTGAGCACTGATTATATCATTGTTTCTATTTTATGACTGCTGTCTATTTGTAGTAAATTGTGAGTGGATGCACACATCACTGCACTGCGGTTTGTATACTGGAATAGAAAAGAAGTCCGATTGGTTTTCTTGCTATTGGGTGTAAATATAACCAGCATGTTCTGTAACTGTATCTCCAAAGTGCCTGTATCTTAAATCATTAATCTAAACATTGAGGTCTTTCATATGGTTATCGCAGTCCTACTTCATACTAAAGCATTGGAGAAAGGATTGCAGTTGGTGCCACATGCAGTAAAAGGACTACAGGTCAAATAATGACACAAACATAGTACCTTAAATCAAAACAATAAGTAACTTTAGGCTGTATCACTCTGTAATTCCCTTTGTGCATGCTGTTACTTTTACCAGTGTCTTCTGAGTGAAGATCTCAGCTCTTTTCCTCTGACTCTGTCTCTTACTGCCCTGCTCACTGGGAGAAACATTAGCCCAAAAGGAGGGATCTGTATGCTGTACACAGAGAAACAGCTACCAGAAGCAACCTGTGCTAATTGGCAGATAGGGCCAAACTAGGCAAAATTTCTCTCTCTCTCCTTTCAAAAATGATGCTGTATTACGGTCACCAAGAAGGAAGATTAACTCTAGCTCACAAGTTAAGATTATTCAAACAGGATACTGGAAACCAAGATTCAAGTTCCTGCTACAACAAATAATTATGAAAAGCATCTCTGAAATGCAAGAGTTCAAAAGGGAAGGAGTGAGGGAAACTTGACTACAGCAGCCAATACCCTATGAAAGTATATCGTCCCTCAGAGAAAGTGTAAATAATCCCTGTTGCTAGTCAGCAAGATACAGCTTTAAATCCAGGTCTCCTCCTACCACAGAAGTCTACCAATAGTCAGCTACATGGTGTTGTGGAGAAATGAGTTCATTTCTTAATTTTCACCAGTAGGACTTAGGTGCCTGTTTCTAGGATGCATTCACAGTCCGGGGGTCTGCACAGAAGTAGGTGCAAAGCTATGATCACACCAACTGTCTAAGCACTTTTGCTTTTCTCTGCATCTCATTTGCCAGCTTAGATTCAGCCAGTTTCTGAATATCCCTTTGTTAGTGCCTAACACTGCCTTTGCATTGAGTGGGGTTTCGGTGCGTGTCAGGGTTAAGACTTCAGTTGGGTATCTTGGACTACAGCACACAAGTACTTGTGAAGGTCTAGCCTTTGTGGATGGCACACTATAAGATTTTTTTGCTTGACTGAAGAAGATAAGGTAATACTCTGTAGGAAAGAACATTTACATCTTTTTCCAAAATAAATTGATGGCAATGATTTGTGATTTCCTGTAGTTCTTTAGCCAAATAGCATTTTGTTATTCAGTCAGTGGTACAAGAAAAAAAGAGCGAAGTAAAAATGGAGAAATGAGATTTGTAGTATAACACTGATGTTATGGTCAAAATTTTTGGTGTGGTTTTCCTATTAGTAATAGAAAAGAAAGGTTAAAATAATGACAAGTTAGCTAGGAGTTACCCTCATGGATATCCCCCCCCCCCCCCAAAAAAAAAAAAAAAAAAAAAAAAAAAAAAATTTTTTAAAACTCATTTGCTTTCCTCTGGCAATTTTGCATTAAAGGTATCCCTTCTTGCTCCTGTGTCGCTATCCCTTATCTCATCACAACATCCTTTTCATTTTTAGCACAAGACATAACTATTGATTATCGATAGTGCTGATTATCAATAATCTTTCAAATATTACTGTAGTCCTGATTCTGACAAATGACATTAATTTTGTCATTTCTGCTTTGAATATTTTGTTTGTTTACTGAAGCAACTCCTCAGGAAATTTTATCCCTTAAAATCAAAGGATAAGTTATGTGCTGGAATAAGTGAGGTAACTAACTAACAGTAATAGGTAAAACAACCACCTGGCTGCAGCTATTTTTCTCTGACTTACTTGTGTGTGAGTGGGATAGGCTCTGATATGCTTGGTAGATTATATTTTGCATACATAAAGACATTTATTTTTACACTTATAATGCTGCTAGAAAGACTGAACAAAAAATCTGTTGCTTAATCTTTTTTTGAATCTTAAGTGGGAGATACTAAAGTATTGAAAACTGTCTTAAAAGTTGCTTAAAACTTTCAAATAAAACAGCAATATTCTCAAGTTCAGAGACTGATAAGAACTTTTTAGCTTCATTAACATTACCTTTTACTAGTCTTCTACTCTAGGCAATACCATTTATGAATTTGTATATTGTAGATAAAATCACGAGATTATTCCTTTGTTTATGACATAACTTGAAAGAGGGAGTCTTCTAATCAGTGATGAAAGAGAGAGTAAGATAAGCATGAACTAGTTCTGAAAAGACTATATTGAAAAGAGGTTTCGAAAATAATTAGGTAGAATAGTTCTTCTCAGAACAATCTGACTTCTCACAAAGTTGCTGTGAAACCTCCTGAGATATTCAGCACTTCCACTGTATAAAGAAAAATATAGTAAGATCTCTGCTTTAGTCTTTTGACAGCCACTTTGCTGTTTGTTCAAACCCCACAAATAAAATGAAGAAAAAAAAAAAAAAAAGCAGAATAAGCTCCTACCCTCTTAGATCCTGTATAGTGGCCTTTTCCATTTATTTCAACAGAGTAATTTATTATGTATAGGTGTTCTTAGCCTTTTCTAGAGTCCATATGAATTTGGCCAAGTGTCAACCAGTTGTCAGTATTACAGAATCCATGCACTTACTTTCTAACCTAGACACTCTAGTTATTCTTTCCTAGTAGTGATTTCAAATCACAGGGCCAGATCATCAGGGACTGTAAATCAGTATAGCTCCATTGACTTCACTGACAGATTTACACCTGCAGATGATTTGTTTCAAAGTATGCTGTAAATAAAAGAAAAATGCTTCTAATAATGTGTCATAATGATTGACACTTTTCATTTGAAAGACTTTAAAGCACTAAGCTTTTTTAAGTGAATGTTTGTATTTATGTATGAAGCTAGATTAACAGCATTCCCAGAATGAAGGTGCTAAGTCTCATTTACTTTGAGTTCTCACTGCAGTAGAGTGAGGGCTCCTTAGGAGATAAGATGCTACTTATCTAGTATAAAAGCCTCACTGAAGAAAACTTGTGTTTGAACAATAAATTTGCTTGATAATTAGTAAACAGAATGGAGCCAGGAAAATTGCTCGAAGTATGGGAAAGGGCAATAGACCTGTTTTCAGCAAAGTGTAAGTTTCCCACTGTGTGAAGCTCCCTCTTTAGCACTACTCCATGAGCTAAAAGCCTACTAATCCATAACTATGCCCCCAGATATAGAAAATCTCTTTTATTCTGATTTAGCAGGGTAACTGGAAATACCCCATATTTGTCTTTTGATCTGTGCAGATTCATCTATTACTGAAATGTCAGCATTTATAACGTTAGTGTTGTAGCTGCAAGAGAGGGATAGTCACCCAAGAGACTTTAAAACTGTACCATGAGACAGTATTTAGAATCTGTGACTTTGTAACACAGCTGCAAACTTTATTAAGGAGGAGGAAGATTTTGTGCTGGAGGGAAGAATTATAATAGGACCTCACAGGGATTTATACAGATATATTAAAAATTAAATTGAATTGAATTTGATTTTATACTGAGCCTGTCAGACTGAAGACATTCCAAAGTGCTTAAAAAAGCAATGAGTTACTTACTGGTACCAAAATGACTAAGTAGACAACCTTCGTACAGATGAAAAGTTTCAAAGTGCAATTTTAGACAGTCTTAGATCAGTTCTTCAACTTTTCCACCAGTCAGCCACCACCTTCCTAGTCTGTTTCAGCCCAAATAGCTATCTATAATGCTGACTATAGATTTTTCAAGTAGTTTCTTACCTTTATACTCATTTGGCTTTATTTTAATAGGCTATTCCATAAAAAGCATATGATTGTAGAAAACTAGCAGTTATAATTCAGTGATACAGCTATCTTTTCCAGTAACTTCTTTTTTTCTGGATATATATTTTATTTTATAAAGTGTAGATTTGTAGGGACTGTATTCATTACTCTGATTTAAGCAAAACTTCTATTTGTCTTAGTGGCAGCTGCAGAAATACAGCTTTGCTGCAGAACAAGGAAGATTTACTAGCTTAAAACATTCATGGTAGCACAGAAGCTGGTTTAAAATGAGGTTGAAGGTCAATATAAGCCTATTATATCTTTGCATAAGTGACCACAGGGTCACCAGATAAAATATGAAATGGCCTGCTTCCCAAAATTCAGTGTTTCAAATGGAATTTTGAAACCTGTAGGAAGTTTATTGGGAAAAAGTATGAACATGTTGAACTGTGCTATAGCAAGTTGGTGTTTGTGTTACAGGCCAAGAGCTGACAGAGATAGAGCACTGAATGGTACTAAAGTTGCCAAAGGAAGGATAGTAAAAACAAATGGATTTGAATCACTATGACTTACAGTGAGTGAAATAGAAATGCCAGAAAGCACATAAAAGATACGGTGTTTCACAGTAGATAATCTCCAATGTGGTACCGCCAGCTGACACCCTGTCTTCCCTTGGAACAGAAAGTCGTGTGAACAGAAATACTGAACAACTTGTTTCTGTGTTCTTGTTGTCATTATTGTTTGCTGTTGTTTTGATTTGGCTTGGGTTTATCATTGCAAGTTGTTAATACACTTCATTTCCAAGTACACTGCCTCACTGCACTCATTTGGGGCTCTCAGTCTACCAACACATTGCCTCCATCAAGAGCCCGGGTATGAATCTGAACTGCAGTCATCATATAATTCTTGTTGATTGTTAAATTCATATAATTACTACAAATAACAGATTACTCTGCAGCAGTCTTATTCAGCATGTCCAGAGCAATTTAGCTAATAAAAGACAGAGAGAAGCAGTTTTGATCTGTGATATACAGTTGTTTCTGGGTGACCTGCTGTGAATATATGTTAGAAATGGTTGAGAGCTTTTCCTGACTGGATTTTTCATCACAGAAGAAGAGATTGTTCAGTCCACAACTTTTCACAGATGGCGTTTGTGAAAAATATTTGCTATTCTCTTGGACTTGGGACAAAATTTCTGGTCAAACTGGAGAAACAGGGAGCAACTTCTGAATCATCAATAGCATGGTGATGACTTGTGGCCAGTGAGGATTAAAGTTCAACAGGCCCTTCAGGAGGCTTAATTTTAATGCCCCTTTTTCCCAGCAAGTGCTGCAACCAAAGGGCTGTGTAGCTGGTTTGAGGACAGTTTGCTGTTACTTGAGTCTGAAGCAGGAGCAGATGTGTCATCTCGGCTATGTTAGAGGTGAGAAAACGGGAGAAACAATTGGCTTCTGAGAAATATTTGAAAGATAAAAAGGTCCTTCCATTCTAACTTTACAGAAAACAAATTCACATTTTGTGGCTTCTTCACATTGCCTTCTTCACAAAGTTCCAGAGCTATAAATCTGTCTGTATATGTAGTCAAGAAAACAAACAGAGCATAACATATTCCTCAGAACATATTTACCCTTTTTTTGACTAAGAGAGTTAAAATTTTTTTGTTGGTTTGTTTTGCCAAATAATGAGAGGAAATAAGGAAACAGTACAGCAGCAGGTAATATGGAAATTTGTCCTTAGCCAGAGGCTTTATGAGTGCTCATAAATAATACTGAAGCTAAATGATCCTTCAAATCTGATACCTTACTATGAAAATTGCACCTTGCTCAGAAGTAAAAGAATCACTAGTGGCATTTGTAAAACTCAGTGAATATCTTGAATTTCTAGTAGGGAAATTGGCATTTCAAAGTTAGCTTTGATGTTTATAAACAAGATTGCAAAAGTGCATACTCTGTCAGAGCTTAAGACAACTAGCATTATAGTACTGGGTCTTCAAAATGCTTTAAACCACAAATGCCCAATCTATGATTTATAGGGTGAATTTGGATTGTATCCATAAGAAAAAAAAAAACAAAACAAAACAAACAAACAAACAAAAACCCAAAATCCACACGCAAAAAAAAAAAACCAACCCAAAAAAACCCCCACACCAAAACCAAACCTTCTCTGCATTGAGATTCAGAACCTGACAAACATCTCCCCTTCATTCCCTAGAGAAGCGATGATAAGATGTATCAGTGCAGCAGCAATACAGACGTAAAGCACTCAAAGCTCTGTTAACTGTTCTCCTGCTGTGTATAACAGAAGGACATAAGCTGATGACTGAGAGACTTTTTTAAATGGTCTATGGTTTGATGTAATTCTGTTTGACATTAACAAGGAGAACCCCAATGAACTCTACCAGAGGACGTGAGTTTTCCTTCGACAACAGACCAAATGAGAAGTTAACCTGTTTATGTCACTGCAGCGGCAGTGCAGTGTAAAACTCTCCCTTCTCCCATGCCACAGACAGCCCTTTATTACCATTCTGGTGGCCAAGGCTGTGTGTCTGATGAAGGAGAATTGTGGGATTGGAAAGGACTAGGTGAATGTGTTAACCGTGTTTCATAGCATTAGAAACGTGCCCTGCTGTGATTTTCTCAGAGGGGTTGGTGTTATAATAATTGAATCAGCCAGCATGAACTCCTGTGTGCTCATCTTGGCCACAGAAGATTTTCCCTCCGTGCCTCAAGGCGAAGCTCAAGACAGCTGCTAGTCTTAGTTACGATACAGACTGACTTCTGCTGGAGTCACGCTGTGTTGCAAAGAGAGGGAGGCAGACAGTGACAGGAACTCAGGGAACACTGCAAAGTTGCTGCACCTTCCCTGATCTACAGGAATTTCTAGACTTTCCTCACAGGCTTTGAGAACCTTAGGTTGCACAGATCTATGAAAATAATTCTCCAGATGTAGGATATGAACTTCTTCAAGGCATCAGGGTAGCTTTATGTTGCCTCACTTGAAATATGTGTGCTTAGGGAAGTGAGAACTGCTTCATTCGTCACTGAGGAGACATAACCTGAAGAGCTAGATCATCACTTAAGGAAAGTGTGTGATCACGTACAAAATTTGCAATACAGCAGCTAGGCATTCAGCTCCAGGAAATGTGGCTTCTTCTTGTCAATGAGAAACCGAATGGATTCAAATACCCTTACAGCTTTAGTTCACTACAACAGATATCTTAAAACTGTCAGCCTTTCAACAATTATTGATGTTTGAATTCATTTCTAAAGTGCTTGACAGATGTTATAGTCAGCTTTACTCTTAGCTTCCCTGTGAGAAACACAAAGTTTAACCAATGCTTCTGCTTTTTCTGTGAGATATTTCTTAAATGCTTATTATAAATTATTTACAACTAATTCATATTTAATTGTTTAGTAATGAACAACAACTATTTCTATTTATAAATGATAAAATATGCTGTGTTATTATAAGTCAAAAGTTAACTGAAAGAAACACTAATTATAATACTGAAAAAATATAATGGGGAAAAGTACACTCTAGTAGGAGCCCTTGTTGTGGTAGTTATATTGACTATTCTTCCAAAAAGAGTAGCAAAATGTGATGACTGTATCAACATTGTTTGTGATTAGATAATAACTGGTGCTTTAGACCACTTACTTAATGAACTCTCTCACCAAGCTTAGTTTAGAATCAAAAATCAATTCTCAGTACAGAAATCTTAACAAGTGTAAAATAAAGATGGAGGATACATGAGTTATCTTGGTTGATGGTTCAGAGAGCAATCAGGAAAATCTTACTGATTTCTATGGTGTTAGATCAAAAACCAGCTAATATATGGAGGTTTTATTTGGTGTTTGAGGATGCTGAAATTGGAAGTTCCAAGTTTCACCGGGGCAAAAATGTAAGGACTAAGAAAGTTCTTCGCAAACATGTCAAAAACAGATCTAATTTTTATGTTTCAAGGATGAGTGAGCAAAAGCCTTACTTATAGCCAAGATTTACAGCACAACTGAAGGGGTCATTTGCACTTTCCACAGTGCCATGACAATAAATTTCTCAGGGCTCCCAGGGGCAGATCACTTAAGTGTCTGGATTATTCCACAGCTGGTGAGGCTGCCCATGATTTTCCAAGAGTTACTTTGAAGTGTGGATGCCTGGAGGGCAATGGCACTAAAGACATGTTCCTTCACGCAGGAAGCATCTGTGCTTCGGAGTACGAGAGGAAATGACCAACAACTGTATCGGCAATTCAGCAACACCTTCTGCTGCTCCAGCCCCAGAATAAAGGGCTTCTCAAGGCCAGTGGTCTCACACTATATGTCTGTCACTGTAAGTTTATGAGGAAAGTGCAACCAGCCACTGTTGAGAATTGCTATTTTTCACATACACTGAAAATGTCAGCATCAAATTGAATTTAGGCATTAGAGTGATGCTTTATGCTAGTTAGCAAAATATTAACAGTTGACTGCTCTTGATTTATGAGATCCTCATCTGTTTCTTTTTGAAAGGCAACACATACAGTTTGGTTTTCTTGCAGAATTTTCTTCCCTCATCTTTTCATAATATGTCTGGAGTTCACTTCCTCTTTTCTTCTAGGAGCTTGTCCTATTCTTTATGTCATATCTGAAGCTCTTTCGGTCACTGTTCAGAAAATAACTTATTTTTAAATTCTAAAATGATACAGAAATAATACAAAAATAGATACAGCAACACAGCACAAACAAATTTATTTTCAGAGATATTATTCCAGAATTGGCAGTGTCTAGAGGGAATGTTTTTAGCATGTTGATAGAAGACTGTTATGAGGTTACTTCTTGCTGTTGACACAGGAAAGAAACACATGAACCTGCAAGGCAGTAGGTGTATGTATCTGTTGTAAACCACCTTTCGAT
>NW_009601065.1:19467-46127 GCF_000690535.1 Cariama cristata
CCCTACACTCTGTGTGCTGATAAACCAACAAAATCCATGTATGAAAGCCATTCACTTTTTCAGGTTTTACACGGAATGCTAAAAGTAAAGTCATTGGGGGTGAAGAACTGAAAAGGCAAAATGCTGCAATGAAGAACAAGAAGCTAGTGCTCTTCTCTTCTTCTTCAATAGTGTTATTACCGTATTATTTGAGATCCTGCAGGTACAGACTATTGCACACAGAAAAATCCAAGCCTGAGTAATTCAATAAAGATACCATTTAAATTCAATAAAGTTACCATTTAATCTGGATAGAGGACAGGCTACATTTCTTGATTGAAATAAAGAGGAGCTGCCTACAGATACGTAAGCATCAGCAGCTAAAGGCATTTCCAGTCTTGCTCTGCTGCTGGTCCAACCTGGCAACATAGTTCAGATCCATTACCAAAAAAAAGGGGCTACCCTGTCTCCAGAAAAAGGTCAGATGGTCTGCAGACAGGGGAAACATGTCTTTGTACCCACTTGTGCAAATACATCGAAGACTGTCTCAAAGCACAGGAGCAAGTGCTGTAGGTTCTGGACTGAACACATTTGAGCATGCTTAGGTAGCTGGCTGGAACACTATTATGGACAGTAGTACCATACCTCAAACAAAAAAGCTCTCCTCTATTGAGAAATCCACCCAAAGCCCAGTAGTGTGCAGGTATGCTTTCCAGGACCACAGTAATTCTCAGCAGAGGGAAATGCTTTGAATTATCAGCAAAATTTCAGTTCACTGGGTATATTTTCTACCCATGTAGTAGCAACTCGATGGGCAATAACTTTAAAAAAATGTTTGATCTACCACCAAATATTTTTTTCCATTGTCAAACTTACTTTTATAAAATCAGCAATAATGAAATCATCAAATATAGTGAATCACACAGGACAAAGTAAGGAGGAATATTTTATAATTTGCTAGAGGAAGTGAACACAGGAAAAATGATAGGGTTAGCAAGTCCAAAGAAACAAATAGACCTTCTGATCAGCATTGGAAAGAAACGTTATTTATTTACCATTTTCTTTGAGAGAATGGGAGGTGGAATCTTGATCTAGAAATTCAATATACAGGGGAAAAAACATGTTGTGTAAATCTTTATGCAAAATGAGTCAACCTGTATCTTATATTCATTCCTGGCTGAAGTCATTGTCTTTAGGAATGCAAATAAGGGACTTGAAAGCTTGAAGGGATCTTAAGAGATCATCTATTCTATCCCTCTGACAGATGCTTCTTGAATTTCTTTCTAAATCTCCCTATGCAGTCAGTTCCAGTCCTTCACTATCCTCATGGCTAAAAATGTTTCATGTTGTCTAATGTGAATCTGCCTTGTTGTGATTTAAACTTATTATAGTTGTCTTACACAGCACTGACGTGGAGAAGTAGAACAAATTATCCTCTTCCTTTTTGCAATGGCCTCATGAATCTGAAGATTGTTAGAATCACTTTCCTAAAGTCTTCCTTCTAGGTTAAACAACCCTAAATCACTCAATCTTCCTTTGTGAGTAAATTCTCTAGACCTAATATCTTGCCTCTTACTCCCCCTGGACTCTCTTCAGCTGTCTCCCAATCTTTCTGGAAGCGTGGCACTCAAAGCAAAGTACAGTATTTTAGCTAAGACCTAGCATTTGCAGCAGAGCAAAAGGATTACTTAGTATCTCTGCTTTTGTTTCTGCATCCCAGCATACAACTTGCATTTCCTGCATCAGGAGGACATTGTTAAGGTACTGAATGTATGACCCACTGCATCCTCAGATTCTCTGCTTTAGAGTAGCTGCCTAAAGAATTCCATATTCTGTATTTGTACAATTAAACTTTTCTGCCAGATTTCACTTTCCTCTATGGCAGAAAGTTTTTTTTTTCTCCTTTCTCTGATCTTCAGATTGAAGTTATTGTCTTTAGGTACCATTTTGAACTCTAGTTTGTCCTCCAGAAAAAACTTAATCCCTCCACTGAGAGGATCATCTGTAAGTTTACTAAGCATATTTCTGTTTCATTGTCCTAACCAGCAATGGTAGTTTTGGATAACAGCAAAACTAGACATCTTCACTTAGTACCTATGTCATTTGGTATTGAGCCACTGGTGAATGTAAGTGCCATTTCTCAAACAGTCTTTCATTCACGTTATGGTACTTTCATCTGGCACATTTCTGGACTTGATCAGGAAAGTAATACATGTGACTATAAATGCCTTGTTGGTCAAGATGTATGCACCTAGGGAATGATTCAGCCATGTACACATACACAGTTAGTGCCATTTGGATATCTGAAAGTATTTTCAAAGGCCTGGAAGATAAGACACAAAGCCAATGGGAGGCTTGCACTGTCTTTGGAGTAGTATTTGAAGAGTGGGTAAGACAACCTAAAAAACCTAAAAGAGCAACCCCTCAAGTTAGAAGGAGATGGACACTGTTCTTGTTCCTCTTTGCTCAGACTGTTAGACAGATATAAAAAAAATCAGATGAGCCTCACATGACTTCCCTGTTCTGTTGTATTCCTTCCCAAACAGCTGTCTTGAATGACTAAGAACCCCAAACACTATCTGTAATTGGGCAGCAAACCTTTTGCTTATGATTTATTTTATGAAAACAGTGTACAAAGCCAAATTAGACTTCATTAAAGCAGGTAGATGTTTCTGGCTGAGGAGGTGATTGCTCATTCCCAATGAGCACCTGAGCATGCCTGGGGGTAAAAGAAGCTTCCAGAGGGCAAGGTGATGCCAACAGGCAGAGAAAGATGGATATTACTTGGACAACCTGATACTGCCAGACTGCTATGGAGTAGTATGTCATCAAGGTAAATGTTAACAATTTTTCTTTGGACAACAGGTTATTTGCTCAATAGATCTAAAGGCACACAAAGAAACGGGGGTAGGAGAGGAAGTGAATGATGATTGTAGCATGGAGTCTCTTGGGCTAAATTGTTTTGGTACTAAAGGAAGGGAAGGAGAATGAAGTGTTGGCAGTTTATAAAAGAGGGAGAGATCAAATGAAGTACAGACCAGCTGAGCTGCAGACCACCTGAAATCCACATTGGGTGAAGTATAGAACTAGTGCACCTGGGGTCAAACGTGTTGGGAAAAAGCTGATATGGCTTTGTAAGAAGAAATTCTGTCATGGGAATCTACGCAAGGGTTTTCTTTGGTTTGATTGCTTGTCTTTTGGGGTCCAATTAAGAAACGAAGAAAGGATATCTAGTTAATGCAGTCAATCTGGGTATATGAAAGGTTTTCCTAAGTTAGTTCAACAAAGATGCTTAAGGCCTAGAAGCAGGCCTGGGATAAAGAGGAGGTCTTTGAATGTATGAAAGATCAAAGGGTGTGACTAAATGTCTGTAACAGAGTTCAACAGGTTTCTGTCCTGTCTAGATCAGTTGCAAGTGACCTAGAAAAGGGAATGAATGACAAACTGACAGTTTTGTAACAATAAGAAAGATCCAGCTCAGAAGAACTGCATATTGGGTTCAGAAGGCAATAAACTAGATGAAATTTAGCATAGGTAATTGTGAAGTGATGCATGTGGATAAAATCAATCTGAGTTTCATACATAACGTTATCCAAGCAAATGATTACCACTCAGGTGAGACCTTGATATTTTCATGGAACTATTATAAACTCAACTTAACGCTTAGCAGCAGGTAAAAAGCAAAAATAACATCAGAAATAACTCGAGAAAAGTAATTGACTAGAACAGAATGTAAGTTACAGTGAAAATCTGTGTTTCATTCCATCTTGTATATTATGTCTTTAGAAACTGTGTAATAGAACTGGAAAAAAATCAGCAAAGAGTAGCAAGAGCAAGCAAAGTTTTGGAATATTGTCTTTACAAGGAAGAACAAAGTATGCTACGACTATCATCTTTGAAAGAGGCAACAGAGGAAGAATAGGACATAGATCAGTTGTTCACTGTCTCTTCCAATATTCTGTTCTCATAGAAGGTCTTAAATAGTGCTTGCAGTTTACAGGAAAAGAAAAAACAGAGGACACAGACCTTCACACTCATGGTTGACCTGAAGAATGCCTTTGTTACAGGAAGCTGTAAATGCTGGCAGTTTACAATAGGGTCCAAGTTCATAGCAGAAAAACCCATTGAGAGTTGTTGAATATAGAGAAGCTATTTCTGGAAGTCTCAGGATTATGTGTGATTGGAGCTTGGGGGTGTGTATAGGGTAAATATCACCACATGCTTCCTCTATTCTTGTGGTTTTTTTCTAAGCCTATCTGCTTTAGGCGAGTGTCAAAGACAGGATGGGCTTTGGGTATAACCCAGTATGAATGTTCTGTAATGATGAAAGAGAGATGTTTCCTAGGGACATGGAGAAACCATGTAAGATTGGCAGTAACCTGAATTACAATTTACAGTCGGTGAGCAGGGGTTGAGAACAAACCTCGAAAAAAGGAGGTGTCTTGCAAAGACATAGTGATAGGAGGGAGATATTTTTAATTCCTTTTTTATCTTTATATTATCTTCTGTAGTATAAAAAAATATCTGTTATAATTTCTGTTGAAATAAAACCTGGTTTATTACTAAAAAAACCTGTTCTGTTCTTTTTGGAGTACTCAGGTCTGAGGTAAAGACCCAGCCTGCCTGTGTCAAAGGTTTAACTGACTTAGTCCTATAGTGTTCTGTCCTGGGTAATCCTAACAGCTTCACATAAAAAACTTTCTTTGTCTACTGTCCTGATTCGGTAACACACAGCATACTGTGGGACTGCAATATATTCAAGTGACAAATTTGTAAGAACAGAATCAGAGATTTTTTTTTTAATGATAAAATAACCTTAACTATGGAAGATATATAAGCAATGCCTACTTTTCAAGACCTTCCAAAATTATAATGATTTCTCCAACGGGTTCCTTAGACTTCACCATCACAATTTTGTATTCAAGAAGAATAAATTTTGCCTCTCTGCAGAAATGCTATGTCAGTGATGGCCAGGATATTTTGACAGGGAAGGTGAAAACTAAGTAATAAGAATGGGGTAAGATTAAATAATAGAAAATGTGGAGTCATGTACTTATAAAAATATCTGGTATGCACTAAAGCCGACCACTCGGAAATAGGTAAGAAGGATGACATCTCTGCAGTGCTTCTGTATAGCGGTATGACAAGATCCTGGTATGCACAGGAAAGGTATTTTCAACTAACAGAGGTAAGCTTAGCTGAAGACACTACTTATGTGCAATCTAGGAACAATTTTGGCAGGCAGGTTCAAGAAAGAGTTAATGAAAATAGAATAAATGCAATGATGGAAAAGACTAGAACATAGGAGGGCTTGTGATGAAAGAGTAGGAGGGCTTGGCTAGTTTAATGAACAGAAGACTGAGCAGAACTGCATAAATGTAGGTGTGAAAAAGCAAGAAGGGAGAACTGTTAATTAAGCTAGAACTCAGTTTGTTTAAGAACTCAAAGGCAGAACTACCTTTGAAAATAAGTAAATTGCAAAACAGAAAGGAGTCCCAAAAATGTTACTGAAGTGAGGTTTAAGGATGGCTATCAAACCAGAGTAATGGAAGCAAAAACCCACTCTAAAACTACTGCTTTGAGATAAAGGCTGATTTATGAAAATAGTTGTTTGATATGGTGCCTACAGTAACAGGAGACTGGAACTGACGGCACAGGGTATTCTTCTTAACATAATGTTTCTGAGCCTAGGAATCACAAGTCATCTTCCTAGAAGTAACCAGGTTCAAACTTGAGTTTGATCTGTTACAATTATTGGAATGGTATGTGCATGTTAACTCCCTCTGTTAATTGCAGTTGTGGAAAAGATATGAGGCTGTTAATGTTAAGTCAAACTTTAGTCTTGTTTATTCTCACAAAAACTAAATGAAATGCAAAATGTACATCAGTGCAGAATTCGGATTTGCCATCGTCAGTTTTTTCAACAAAGAAGAGGTCATCTCTGAGCTAGGAGTTTACAAGGACATTAGCACACTAATGACTTAGGATGGACCTTGCTGTTATTGAAAACACTGAATACTGCTGGTTTACTTTGATGATAAAAGGATCTAGTTACTAAAATTTACTTTACCATTCACTGAGTTCCACTGCTTTTTGAAGCAAGTACTAGTTTGCTTAGAACAGTGTTCTGTTATAAACTATACTTAATGCTGTAATGTGGAATTAATAAGATGGTATTCTTCTTGAAGCGAGATGCACACATTTAAAAGTGTGTTTAAGAAAGAGAAACAACATAATAATTAGAGCTAAATGTTATTGTGTAGATTACTAGTACAATAGACAGCCACTTACCCTCCTGAGTGTATCCAGTATTACCAAAGTATACTGGCAACTTCTTGCCTGACAAGACTTGGTAGCCTCATCAAGGTAAGCTAGAGTAAAAGTTACCTTGTAACACTGACTTCGTGCCAAGTGTTGAAGTTCAAGGTCAAGTCAAAAGTTTCTTTCAAAATAAACAGTCAAAAAACCAAAACCCAAACCCTGAATGTATGGGCATATTTTTAGAAACAGAAAGTGCTGCCTGAACGCAGTGTAGTGGATTAATGCATTGCTTTAACAGACTGACCCTCTGCCTCCACAGCTAATTTAAATTCTACTAAGGACAAAGTGATTAAAAATCTTTCCAGTTTGTCAAGGGTGAAGGATGGTCACCAGAAAACTGAGTCAAAGGATTTACGTTTAGCTGTTAGTAATACACATCAGAAGAAATCAGGGCTCTGTGCTCAGAAATCAAATCTGTGACAGAAGAAAACGGTGCTAATACAGGATGGATGGGATAACTTAAAAAGGCAATCTATGTGCAGTAGTGGTAAAGTGAAAAGGTACAGAATTTTTAAGTGTCTAATGTTGTGATAGTCAGTATTTAAATGTATATGAAAACACATTTTTTCAGGTTTGCTCACCACAGCCAATAGAGATCTATAGAACTGCAAAAAAATGTTGTTTGCTAAAGGCAAAACAAGTCTGGAAGACAAAGGTCATACTTGGCTTTGTATTGCCTGTTCTAGCTCCATGTTGATTTGGGAAAGGCTACCTGGATATGCATGTGGTAGTCTTTCCACTTTATACATTGAGTAAAAAGAGAGACAACTTTCATTATACATGCCTTTTTCCAAACTGTAATGCAGGTTGTTTGCTTTTGGGTGTTCAAGAAAAGTTAATTCCACATTGTTAAATGTCAGTAAGCATTCCACAGTGCTATCTGTGACAGATTTTCTTTTGGGAAATCAAAGACCAGCACCTGTCTAGATTAGCAGGTTTAACTGTGGCAGGACTGGTTTGAGGCGGCTTGGAGGTATTTTGAATGAAATATCTAGACATGTTCTTCCTTTGCAACAGTGTCATTGATAGTTATTACATCACACTAGGCATGAAGCATAGCTCAAATATTGCGGCTGCTGGACTGCATGATTAGGCAAATAATAGGAGTCATACGGATTGGTATGTGAACTGATGTTATTGAGAGTATTGATGTTTAATTCTTTTATCCAAAGACTAATGTGCATAAAATAAAGAAGTGAGAAGAAGAAAATACTAAATTTTGCTTTCCTGATACCTTTTGAAATGAGAATTGTAGATAAAATGCTGGCATCTGTGCCTGCTCAGAGTGGCAGAAGTTTTCAAACCGCAATACACAGAATGCATAGTTGGTGTGTATGATAAGAAACAAAAGGACTTAAATTTAGCAAAGAGGATGAAACAGTGAACAGACAAGGAAAAATTAAGTCACTTTAGAAGTTATTAACAGGGGTCCTTCATACGCAAGATTTACTCTTGACTTCAGTGGATTGTGACTTATGCCACAGCTAATGAAAATATCGGGTTCAGGGGAAAAAAACTGATGAATCCTACACTGGAAAAAACTAGTCCTCTGCACCTTTTGGTATGAAATAAAATAAAGGAGCATATATAGGTAGTCCCATAGGAGTTTTCCTTCTTGTGACAATGAAGAGGATGCATTATTGCAGAGAACCAACTATTCTATAACTCTTGCTTGTGAAGACGCAAAGGAGTTCCTGGTTCTCCAAATTTGACGACTATGTTTTCTAAGTTTGAAAATAGGACAAAGGATTTCTTAGGGCAAAAATGATTGGCTCTTCTCTCCCATCTTCTTTGCTGCTGAAGGAATCTGAGTTGGAACGGTTCTTTCTTTATCATCCTTGCCAAAAAGGGTTTTCCTGTGTCCTGTCCTAATAAGTGATCTTCCCTTGTGCTGTTATTGTTAGGTGCTTTGTGGTTCTAGTGGGAAAGTGGGACTGCCAAAGATGTTTTTTTCATTGTTTTCACCCCTTTTCTAACAACATAGTAGATTTAATAAGCAATATTCCTGCTAGAGCATTGGCTACTTTCATATTTTCTTTTCAAAGCTAGAGTCAGAGAGAAACCACTCTTCCACACAACTCAGCTGACTGAGTTAAACTTCAGCACTTAGCACAATACACAGAAGCAATATAGTTTTCAAAAATGAAAGAATTTTGCACCACTAGCAGCCTCCATTGCTGCAATTCACTGTCAGGGTAGGGACATCCCTGGTAGCAACATCGACAGCTGTAGCATAGGCATCCTGTAGGTGACATTACCTCTGTGAGTGAAAGTTTTAAAACACAGTGTCATTGTCTATGCTATGTACATTTATTGTGCCCTTAGAAACCGAGGAGCAGATTGCAGCAACAGACTTCAATCTTTGTAAACACTTGGAAAGTCTAATAATCAAATGAGGGTAAAGTGTTGCTGCCATCAAGGGTGGGGTGGGAGGACATGATGTCACATTGAAGGTGATTTGCCTTCCTGCGTCTGAGTTGCATGTCACAGATCAAAGGGCAGAAGCTAAATGAAATAAAGGGAGTCACAGAAATTTAAAGAATGCTGTCATTTTATAATAATAATGAAAAAACAAGCTAATGTTGTATTTGGCACTCCAAGATTTCAGATGACCAATTCTAGACTTCACAGTACCACTATGAGATAAAGGAGTACATTCACATGGAAACAATAGAAAACTAGATCTCATTACATCTGTTTTTGTCTTGTAATCTCAGGATTATGTTTCCTTTGTGTTTACCCCCAGACAAATGTGAGTTACAATAGCATTTGAAAGTATATAGTAGGATTACACACAGATACACAAATTTGGGCAGGTAATCAAGGGAAAAAAGAAAGTTAAGAAAGACAGAAGGAGAAGGAAGGTAGCAAGTATGAATGTTGAGCCTACTGTTTCCACTGTTTCAACATGTTCCCTAATGTTAGAATAAATTCTTTCTTTTCTTTCTTTCACAACCTAAACACCTTTATCTCTATTTTTTTATTGTATCTGTCAAAGAACTTTGACATTTAATAGATATTTTTCTATAATTATGCCTACATTGCTTTGTACTTTGGAAGCCTGCAGTAAATAATGAATACTGAACCTAGAAAGACGGGTGGTGCTTAAACATCTGTGTGATGTACTACTTGACTGCTAGAGGGAGCAGAGATATGAAGAATACTAACTCTTAATAATGTAAATACAAAGGAGATAGTTGTAAAAGTTTCTGGCAAGCCTTTGGTATAAATTACCCTCAAGAGATTGCAAGCTCTCGCAGAATGCGTATATCCAGACAGTCAATGCTGGTAGATCAGCTATTAACACAGTTTTTGCCTTAAGACAGCTAAAAGAAAAGTGTCTGAAATAAAGATGACTCTTTCCTTGGCTTTCACAGTTGTCATAAAAACTTCGATCTAGACAGTCAGAAATTTTCCAGGCACTGAAAGAGTTGTTTTGTCTTGAATCCCCATCTTTGACTGGATCTTCTCACAAAGTCATGCAAGTTCAGCATGACAGCAATCTTTGTGACAGGTTTGAAATGCACAGTGGTGTTAAACAGGGATGTGTTCTGGCAGTAACTTTCCTCAGTACAGAATTTCCTTTGCTTTTAAATCATGTTTTCTCTCTGTTCCTCAACATGTAAATTTCCACACAAAAACTGGATGAAAAAAACAAGGGCCTGTGGATTGGTGAACAAGTTTTATACTGACATAACCACACTCAGTGCATATAAAGAGGGTGAATGCTAAAGCCTTTGAGTGCCTTTCTATTAGCTTGCAGAATATTTGAATTAATTGTCCATCCAAGGAAAAAAATTTCACTATATGCCAGCTGTATTAGTTGGTCTGAAAGTAGCTCTACAACAGTAGGTCTACATGTGTTTTACTCTGTCATTTGGTTAGGCTTAGATAACTTATTGTTAGATATTGATGTTAATTCTCCCATTAAAAAGGTAGCTGTAAAAACTCAGTCAAGCAGTAAGCTGTCTACGGGAAAGCAGCCAATGAAGGATGAACACCAAGATCCATACCACAAGATGTGCATTGTACTATAGTATAGCAGGACACAGAAAACTTGTAGTAAGAATGAACAAAGATTGATCACTTCTCCACGGGAAATGTGGAGTCTTTCCTGCCTCGTGACTGTCCACCAGATTAGCACTTATGGGATATGAGAAATCAAAGCTATATAGCTTGATAAGAATTTTTATTTAAAGATATATCCTTTATCTTGTTTACTTGCTTCTCTGTGAAGTTGAATGTATTAAAATTTCTAAGAATTTCCTGACTGCCTCTGTCACGTCAATGATGATCAATCTATTCTTTTTACAGCTCAATGGGCTAGCTCTAAAATTTGTCTTTGTAAATGAAAAAGTATTACTTTTCTGATAAGATATAAAACAGAATAATATACCTTTTTTTAACTTGCTCGCAAAGAATCATGTGCACTTTCTTCTTCATTTAAATAGTGTCATCTTAGTGTCTTTCATGCAGAAAGATATTTTCCTCCTTTTCCTGCTGCTCTTGGCCTTTAAGTAATTGTCTGCTTGAAAAGAGTTAGGAATTTCTGTTGCACTCTAGGAACATTGCATGACCAAAACTCAGTCCAGGATGAGTTTCTATTATCTAGACAAGAAAAACTGAAAATCATGTTTTCTTTATAGGGGAAGATCAGTTCTGATTTTAGAATACTGGTCATGTTAGCATGAATGGTTAAAAGGAAACAAGAATTCTATGATGTTTTGGGGTTTGGGGCTTTTAATTTTTTTTAAAGTGTTTTCTAACCTTGTCAGTCTGGCCCCTTTACTCCAGCCACAAAGGCTATAATTTCTGGAAGAAACATAAAATTAAAGCTGGCACCCAATTGACTGTGTCATGTTTAGCATTGCTGCCTATTGGTACCATCTTTGACCTAGTGATTGGTTACGCTTCCCACTCCTTAGCTTCACATGGCCTCCTGAATTTTTTTCTGTGCAACATAGCACAACCTCATCCAGAGAAACCATTCAAATTGCTTGTATTTTCCCGGGATTTATTTTGTAGCATCTGAAGTAGAAGTGGCAGTTTGCTCAGTGTGCTAACTGAGTAACCCAAGATTGACTTAAGATGGACCTGGTCGAAGTAGATCAGTTCAGAACACGAGCTTTCCCATTTCCATGAGATGGATAATGTAACCTGAATCCAGTCATTCCTAAACATTTCTTTGGGGCTGTGATATTTTAAGAGGGAAAAACAACCAAGTCTTACACTTCACGAAATGGGTCTCAGGAAAACAATTCTGTCGGTTTACCACTTTCTAATATTCACCACCCCTCTAACCCCAAGATGCTGCAGCAATGAGGCCTCTGAAGAATACTGAGAAGCTGACATTTGTAAATGAGATTTCTGCAGTCACTATTATGCTAATCTGCCTGATATTCTTACTTTATTTCAAGGTATCACAGTCATACACTTTAAACGGGGGAGGTGAAATTACTGCTATAGTGTACAGCCTCAAAAGGGCTTGATATAGTACCTGAGTGCATTGGTTCTACTACAATATTTTGAGCCAACTGGCATACTGAATCCCCTAGCTGCCCAACAGATGTTCGTGGTATGAACCATTTTTACAAGCAGCAAGTATTCTCTAATGTAAAACCACTCTAACTTCACACAGGAGGCCAACGCACCAAGTTGAGCGAATTTGATGTTCACTTAGTTAACAAGCTTAAACTGCCTTATTGAAATCATGTTGATTTATGGCCAAACCAAGCTGCTGTCAGTATAGTGAACAACATTGTAATATTTAAGTATAGGTAAAGTGAAGAGTCCTTAATGCTTTGACTTTGTCAATGCATCATATATGGACATTATATTTATAATAATAAAATCTTAAAGCTTCTATAAAAGGAAAGTGTTACCAGTCTGTCTTGTTAATTTCACTTATTAATCTTTGTAATCTGATTTCTTAGGCTTCGAACTCTTCTAATGAATTGTGGTAATTATCTACCTATTGTTTCTTAATCAGGCTTGTACTGTAAATGGGGGCAATTCTTCTAAACACCTCCGTACTTATGGTGCATGGAAGGTTGAAATCAGAGCTTTGCTATATGTGTGGGTTTAGAAATCTCTTTCTAGCAGAGTAAAATTATAAAAGTATGCTGAATAGTATAGTAGAAGTATAAGCATCTTCCATCTGAATGTTGTCTTCCACCTCTGCTTGTGGCCCTATTCACTTGTTCAGACCCCAAAGGGTGCAGCAGCTCTCAAGCAAGCCCAACTGGTTGTAGAAGAAAGATTTTTGCAGTGGGGATTAGTGTGCAAAAAGATTTGAATCAAACATCTACCTTGGCCAGGAGGAAAGGAGTGTGGCAATAGTTTTTCTGTAGCTGTAGGGAAGCCAATGTGTTACAGCAGTGCCTTGTAATGTCCCCTCATAAACTACGCTGTGCTCTTTCCACATATAGGCAGGCACCTCGTTTTTTCTAATCATATAATAAAGAATTGTTGCTAAGATTTTTTTTAATTTCTTTTTTGTTATTTTTGTTCCTATTTGTGACTTCAGCTGAAGGTATTCACCTGAATGGTCATATGTTTTTGATCCACAACTGTGTGGTAAAGATTTTTGTGGGTTTGGGGCAATAGCAAAATACATTTTGTCACCTGCAGTAGTAAGAGGTCGTATTTGCCGCTTATAGTCCTCGGCTGCCTATTGCAACAGTGTACCAAGCACTCCTCGTTTCTCAAGCTACAACCCTCGTATCAGGATAAAGAATCCTTAGACTGCCTCAACACCACTGCAGATATTCCTTCCATTTCAGGGTATTTCTAGAAGTTGACATTGTGGCCACTTTTATCCATGCAGATGCCATAAAGGAGGTGTAATACAAGGGAAAATCTGGCCCAGAATTCTGAAGTGTTTTGAATCTTTTGAAGGTAAAATATTCCATACGCTTGTAATTAATGTCTTGATAACTATTTCATAATTTTTGATGCGGTAAGTGGGAAGTTTTGTGGTACTGTAGTTGTTGCATTTCCAGTAGGTTGTTATTTCTTTCCTTAAATATGCATTATTTTTTCCTAGTGTTAGAATAGAATTATAATTTGTGTATCCTCCATGAACTGGTGATTTTAATTGTGACTAGATATCTTTTTTGTTTATGAATGGTTATTTTGGATGCTTCCTGGTTTTCTCTGGATTCCCTTAAAAATTATTGCTTCCTTGATCTTCTCACCACCGAGTTTTTATAGCCGGGTTCCATCATGAAAATTTTTCATTGTAAAGTATGGATGAGCTGAACCATTACTTTTTCACTTCAAAAAGGACTTCTGCTGGCTCTACTATTTTGGTAACTGCGGTCCTTTTATTCATGTTGAAAAATGTTAGATGGTAGCTCCTTAAATTAGCAATGGAATGTCATGCACGCATGATATTGGACTAAAATAAATCAGATTATATGGGATGATGAAACCTGACATAACCTAATGAGGAGTGATACATGCTTCAGAAGTACACTGCAGGATTCTTATTTTTTAAGTATTTTTTGAAAATGTCCAGAACCAGAGAAATAGCTGCAGGACATAGAGCACTGCCAGCAAATCCCAGGAAGTACAGCAAGTCACTGAAGTGTTTTCGATACTAAACAACAGTTTTTCAATACTGCTTGTGATTAGCTACCAGACACCTACATGCAATCATATTTGAACATACAAAAAAGTTGCTACATGAAATCATATTTGCACAAACAAAAAAACTGTTAATGTGTACTGTTATTACTGTAGACCTTCCTCAGGCACATTTACTTCATAGAATCATAGAATCATGGAATCATAGAACGGGTTGGTTGGAAGGAACCTTTAAAGACCATCTAGTTCCAACACCCGGCCATGGGTAGAGACACCTTCCAACAAGACCAGGTTACTCAAAGCCCCATCCAGCCTGGCCTTGGACACTTCCAGGAATGGGGCATCCACAGCTTCTCTGGGCAACCTGTTCCAGTGCCTCACCACCCTCACAGTGATGAAGAATTTCTTCCTGATATCTAATCTAAATCTTCCCTTTTCCAGTTTAAAGCAATCATCCCTTGTCCTATCACTTCATGCCCTTGTAAAAAGTCCCTCCCCAGCTTTCTTGTAGGCCCCCTTTAGGTCCTGGAAGGCTGCTCTAAGGTCTCCCTGGAACCTTCTCTTCTCCAGGCTGAACAACCCCAACTCTCTCAGCTTGTCTTCACAGGAGAGGTGCTCCAACCCTCTGATCACTTTCACGGCCCTCCTCTGGATTCATTCCAACAGGTCCATGTCCTTCTTTTGTTGAGGACCCCAGAGCTGAAGGCAGTACTGGGGGGGAGGGGGGGGATGCCTCAAGAGAGCAAAGTAGAGGGGGAGAATTGCCTCCCTCAACCTGCTGGTCATGCTGCTTTTGATGCAGCCCAGAATACGGTTGGCTTGTTGAACTTCATGAGGTTCGCACAGGCCCACCTCTCAAGCCTGTCAAGGTCCCTCTGGATGGCATCCCTTCCCTCAAGCATGCCAGCAATACTATGCAGCTTGAAGTGGTCGGTAAACCTGCTGAGGGTGCAGCCAATTCCACTGTCCATGTTGCTGACAAAGATGTTAAAGAGTAGCGGTCCCAATATTGACCTCTGAGGAATGTCCCTTGTCACCGATCTCCACTTGGACATTGAGCCACTGACCACAACTCTTTGAGTGTGACCATCCAGCCAATTCCTTATCCACCAAGTGGTCATCCATCAAATCCAAGTCTCTTCAATTTAGAGACAAGGGTGTCATACGGGACAGTGTCAAAAGTCCAGGCAGATGATGCCAGTTGTTCTTCCCTTATCCACCAAAACTCTAACCCCATCACAGAAGGCCACCAAATTATTCAAGCATGATTTGCCCTTGGTGAAGTCATGCTGGCTGTCACCACCCCCCTCCTTATTTTCCATATGCCTTAGCATAGCTTCCAGGGGAATCTGCTCCATGATCTTGCCAGGCACAAAGCTGAGACTGACAAGCCTGTGGTTCCCTGGGTCTTCCTGTTTTCCCTTTTTAAAAATGGGGGTTATGTTTCCCCTTTTTTTTCCAGTGCAGACTGCCACTACTTCTCAAATAGGATGGATAGTGGCTTAGTCACTTCGTCCACCAGTTCCCTCAGGACCCGTGGATGCATTTCATCAGGCCCTATGGACTTGTGCACCTTCAAGTTTCTTAGATGGTCTCGAACCTGGTCTTCTACAGTGTGATTCTTCATTATTCCAGTCCCTGCTTTTGCCTTCTGCGATTTGGGCTATGTGACTGGAGAACTTGGTGGTGAACATTGAGGCAAAAAAGTTGTAGAGTACCTCAGTTACCCCTGTACTGGGTAATCAGGTCTCTCATTTCCTTCTGGAGACGGCCCGCAGTTTTCCTAGTCTTCGTTATATCACTGATGTACCTATAGAAGCTTGTGTTTTTGCCCTTTATGTCCCTGGCCAGATTCAATTCTATCAGGGCTTTAGTTTTCCTAACCTGATCCCTGGCAGATCAGACAGTTTCTCTGTATTCCTCCCAAGCTACCTGTCCTTGCTTCCACCCTCTGCAGGCTTCCTCTTTGTGTCTGAGTTTGTCCAGAAGCTCATTGTTCATCTATACAAGCCTCCCGACTTTTTTACCCAACCTCATCTTTATTGGAATGCATCTCTCCTGAGGTTCATATGCAATACATTGCATTAAATTGCCATGTCTCTTAAATAGTTCTTAGATACAAACTATTGTTACGAGGCATTTGAGTGCCTGAAAAGATAGTTCTTTGCCTTTAGTGTATAACCTGGTTTGCCTAATTTCTTGTAGTTAGTTAACTACCTTTTTTTTCTACTCACATAGTAACTGTACTGCATCTGAAAGTACTACAGGGTAACATAAAAGCCTTTCTTTGGAAGGACTGTCTTTTGTATCCTGTGATCTATAATGTGGTTGTAATCGATTCCCAGACTGTCACTTCTAAAACTGAAACTACGGTAGGAAAAAGTGCAAGTGTGATATAATAAAGGTGCCGTTTCATCTTCCCTAGTAGGTTCTGTAAGTGAGACCCTGGAGTTTTCTAGGGTAAACTGAAGTTCCCAGGGAAGTGCTGACTAAGGTTTCTATGACCTGTTTTAACCAGATCTGGTGTATGGAGGTTGGTGACAGCTCACATTTCTAACAACATAGATTCAGTATTAGATAGTTATTCCTAAAATTTATTTTAATTCAAGTTACATTTACATGTAAGAACTTTTTCTGGCAGAAAGAAAAATTCCATTCTGTGGCTAAATCTTCCAGTTTTCATTGACAGGAACCATATGTAACTAAGATATTTTAATATATTAAAAACTTTAAAACTGTGGAAATATGAAAGGAATGATGAAGATACTAAAATACATTTATATGGTCATTTTCTCAACTGTGAATACCACTAGGTTTAAGTCTGGGTTTTGTGGTTTTAAGTCTTGTATTAATTCAATCTGTGAAATTTTTCTGTATATGTGCTCTTTTGCAGACTTGAGTGTGCTCTTACAATGCACTGTTATGCCAGCTTTCTGCATACCACAGTACTCACAAACTTCAAAACTTTACTGATTTCTTTAAGATAGCAAGCTGGCGGTAGCAAATGACGCAAGGCACATCCCTCCCAGGACATGGTGTCTTGCCTGAAATGAGTCTGCATGTGGTCTGAGCACTTCTTTCCACTGTGATATATTGATTCAATTCAATTAAATTCATTTAATTTGCAGGACTCCTTATAATGTGACACATTGTTTTGTGCTATTGGATCATTTATTCTCTGAAGCTAACAAGTAGGAAAAAAGAACTAAAAGTTTCACAGGGGCAAGACTGATGGGACTCAGTGCTGGGTTACTGACCTGACAGAGGAATCCCTGAAGTGGTGGTTTGATAAACTTAATCTTCCAAATTGTGTTTTGCAACTCCTGAAAGAAATCTTCTCCAAGATTACAGATTCATTTTTATCTAAGTTCTAGCTGGAATTAATGTGAGATTTCAAACGTGAAATAATATAGAATATCTATCCTTTTAACTGATGTCAAAGTGAAAAGTTTTCAGAGTCCCTTGTGCTGTGTTTTTCCAAATGTCTAAGAAATAGAGAGGTCATATTATGTAGACATGGAGCAGATCAGTTCCAAAGGACTTAAGGCAGTTTAGCAAAAATGTTCCTATCAGTGAGTTTTCCATGCATTGTTGAAACCATTTAGTGTTTCCACTGTAACTTCCTGGATCTTCATTTGAACATTGGAAAATACATTGACAGTTGCATGTTAGCTGTTCTCTGTCACACGCTTTGCATTTCCTTTGCACAAAACTGTTAGGCACTGTCCTCTCCTGATTTACTGGGGGAAGTGGGGAGGGGGGCAGAGAAGGGGAAGGATGTTGGGAAAATGTTCAAAAAGGCAGCAGTTCTTTTGTTCTAATTATTTTTCAGCTTTCTAGAAAAAAAATAGCTAAGACTACCCATATGGACTTCCATTCAGAGAGTAAGTATAGAACGAATGGTTTGTTTAGCATGTTTACCTGAACCTAGGAGTTTGCAAATGTTGTATTGAAATATTAGAAGCCAATTGTTGGACCAATTTATACGTGTCTTTTTTTATAGACTCTTAGACTTTCCTACTGTAAAAACATCTGCAATAATCTAAAGGTAACAAAGACAAAGCTCAGTCCAATAAACATACTGAAATTTCTGATAGTGAAATCAACAAATTTATAGAATAGAACAGAACAGAATAGAATAGAACAGAACAGAACTGTCTAGCAGGAAGCTGTTCAGCTGCAATGGACCTACAATGATCATCTAGTCCAACTGTCTATTTTGGGGTTGACAAAAAGCATGTAATTAAGGCCATTGTCCAAATGCCTTTTGAACACCGACAGGCTTGGGGCATTGACCACTTCTCTAGGAAGCCTGTTCCAGTGTTTGATCACTCTCTTGGTAAAGAAATGTTTCCTTATGTGCAGTCTAATCCTCCTCTTGTGCAGCTTTGAGCCATTTCCACATGTCCTGTCACTGGATACCTGAGAGAAAAGATCACCACCTCCCTCTCCACTTCCCCTCCTCAGGAAGCTGCAGAGAGAAATGAGGTCACCCCTCAGCCTCTTTTCCTGAAACTAGACACACCTAAAGTCCTTACCCACTCCTGATAGGACATGCCTTACAGCCCTTTCATCAGCTTTGCCTTCCTCTGGAAGCATGGAAGGGCCTCCACATCCTTCTTAAATTGTGGGGCCCAGAACTGCACACAATACTCAAACTGAGGCCACACCAATGCCGAATCCAGCAGGATAATCACCCCTTTTGACCATCTGGCTATGCCGTGTTTGATGCACCCCAGGAAGGGGTTTGCTCTCTGGGCTGCCAGGGCACTCTGCAGGCTCCTATTGAGCCTGGTGCCGACCAGCACCCCCAGATCCCTTTCTGCAGGGCTGCTCCACCGCCACTCCTCTTATACGTATACACAGTGTTATTCTGTCCCAGGTGCACCAGCTGACATTTGTTCTCATGAAATTTCATCCCACTGATGATTGTCCAATGCTCCAGTGTATCTAGATCCCTCTGCAAGTCCTCTTGTCCCTCGAGACAGTCAACAGCACCTCCCAGTTTCGTATCATCAGTTAATGGTGCGTTCAACTCGTGCATCCAGATCGTCGGTAAATGTTTTGAACAGAACTAGCCCTAGAATTGAGCCCTGAGGAACACCGCTGGTGGCTGCTGGCCAGCCAGATGTAGCCCCATTCACTACAATGCTTTGAGCCTTGCCCTTCAGCCAGCCCTTCCCTTCAGCCAGTTCTTCACCCAGTGCCCCGTGAACTTGCTTGTCTCATAGTTGGACAACTTGTCCAGAAGGATGCTGTGAGGGACAGTACCAAAAGCCTTACTAAAATCCAGAAAAACTACATCCACCACCTTCCTTCACCCACTAGGCAGGTGACTTTATCATAGGAGGATATCAAGTCAGTTAAACAGGACTTTCCCTTTGTGAACCCATGTTGACTGTGCATGATGATTGCTGGGTCTTCCCTGATGCCCTTTTTGTAAATTGGAATAACACTGGCTAGCTTCCAGTCAGCAGAGACCTCCCCAGACTCCCAAGACCTTTGGTAGATGATCAAGAGGGGTCCTGCCATAACATCAGCTAGCTCCTTCAGTACCCTGGGATGAATCCCATCAGGCCCCATGGACTTGTAGACATCCAGTTGATACAGCCGGTCCCTTAAAATTTCAGTGTCCACAAATGGAAAGTCCTTGTTCCCGCACTCATGGTCCTCTGACTCAGGGCACTGGGCAACCCAAAGTCTGTCAGTTTTATTAAAGAATGAGGAAAAAAAGCATTGAATGTCTCCTCTTTTTCTTCATCCCTATTAGTCGAGTGATCTCCTTCAACAAGTATTAGTCTAATGTTTTCTTCAGCCCTCCTCTTGTTATTAATGTACTTTAAAAAGTCTTTCTTCTTGTCTGACACAACACTGGCCACTTTCAGCTCTAACTGAGCTTTGGCCTTTTGTGTCTTCTCCCTGCATATATAAACCACAGCTCTGTAATCTGCCTGTGAAGTCTGGCCTTGCTTGCAGAGATCATACAATTTCTTTTTCCTTTTCAGCTCCACAAGGAGTTCCGTGTTCAGCCAGACGGTCTTCTGCTCCGCTTGCTCAACTTAACGACATAACTTAAATTAATATAAGTACTTCATCTTTCGAAACAGACACAGTTAAAAATTGGTCTCCAAAACTGTGAAAATCAGATTGTGTTTTGTCCCAAAATCAAATCAAATAATGTTTTGTCGTATTAACAATCATGTAGAAGTTTATTTTACTTGGTTTTCAAATTTAGCTATATAGCTTTCTAATAAAATTACATTTTTATTTTGGGCTTTAGTTGGATTACCTTTCCTTGACAATTCAAAAGTCAAACCCCATAATTATATAGATATTTGAAAATATTAGTTTATTGGGGAAATGGGTTGGGAATGAATGATTTCACTTATCTCAAGGAGTTTAGAATAATATTCCTGAGTGTTGCACAGTCCCAAAATACCGTGTTATGACAAAGTTGGATGGGAAGCTTGCTTGTGAATTACGGTAGAACGAAGTAGCTAGGGCTGCCTACAGCTTGAGATTCAGAGGGTCAGAACTCACTATCCCTTTTATTAATTAACACTGCCTATTTTAAATGTCTACAAGGCACCTTACATTCCTTATTTCTCACATCTGGAAATTGAAGCACAAACAAACACAAGTTGCTTTACTGCTAGACAAAATTCTTCTAGTTGTGACATAATGATTCATAGGCAAAATATCGAGTCTCACTTCATTAGCCAACCAGAATGTAATTACTTTACATCAGTTGTCTAACAAAAAAACAAAGCAACCTCATATGTCTAGCAACAAAAAGCAGCACAATGCTTCAAGAAACAAACATGAGTTGGCATCAAAAGGATCACTAACCCAGAAAGAATCTTTACAATACTAATAGCGTTGAAATCAGCTACAAAGTCAATCTCATACTCCCATAAATAAACTGTAGATCTTAAAAATCAAACATTTGAAGGTAGTGGTTAACTGTTAACGAAATCTTTAATAAATTGTCATTGCCTTCATTTTAAATAGTGTTCAGGTTAATGGAGTATGATGTGCTATAGAAATGTGTTCCTCATTTCCAGCTTTGTTTGATGGGTTTAATAAGTAACTTCTTAAGATCACAACTGATTTAGTGCTCAAAGGTGCAGTGCTAGGACGCTTTTTGGTTTGGAGAAGAGTAGGAAGAATTCCATATTTCCATGCATGATGCCCTTGTGCCTTTGAAAACACTGGGAATTTGGCTTCAGTAGTTTCAGGATCTGAACTGAGCTGCTGGTGGTGTGCACTTGAATAGGAGGAGGTAAAATGTTTTCACTGAAGGCAGCTGCAGAGCTTTTTGCAGACACATATTATCCCAGTGACATGTAACTTATCCATTTCTTCTCAGTGAGAAGAAAGATCTATTAATGGTGGATCCTTCAGCATCACACGACATGAGCTTCTGCATTGCAAAGACAAACTTGATTTCTGCACTGGGATGTCAGCTTCAACCTCAGAGATGTCAAACAAGGTAGTCAAGACTGCAGCTCTTTACCCATTAGGGTCTTCTTCCTGGCAGGTTGATAGTCACTTGTCCCAATAATTGGCTTGGTGGTCCTTCTCTGCTGATGGATAATGAAACTATTGCCAGAGGTCACACCGGCCTCCAACACCCATGGGTGATGTAAAAAGAGATTTCTTTTTATCTAAATGAACTAGATGTTTCACACAAATCAGGCAGCTGATTATTTTTTCTGGTATATGAAGAATGAAACTGTCCTCTCTTTGTTAACATTTGTGGATTTTTATTTTTTTTACATCCTGCAAAGATTTCTCAGATTTTATGTATGGACAATATCTTCTGTCTTTCCTTTCTGTTGTTTCTCTAGCGGCTGTGGTTGTGCTCAATGCTGTACATCAGAAAACACAGAAGCTGTCCCTACTCATGAGAGTTTGCTATAGGAAGTGAGATGCGGCAGATGGAAAAAGACAGACTGATGGAACAAGGAACACTTTGACAACACCAGTCAACCTGACAGTTGGTAGTCTCAGATCACCACCATCCTAACAACTGTTGTCAATCTTCTTGTAGGCACTGCAATGAAGGAGAATTTTATAAGTATGTTTTGAAGGAGTAAGATAATTTTACTTTGCAGTTATTTATGGGAACATATTAGCTTAGAGAGAATAGACACAGAGTTTAACAGTATAGGCAATCAAGGTCAGCACCACAAACATTCATTTCTATCTGAGTGTCATACACACATTTATGCAGCCATACATCTTATTTTATGTTACTTAAGTGAAATTCACAATCCATATTTTAGAAAAATCTATATGACTGCAAGCTCCTTTCTTTCTCACTCTTCAAGAAAAATTCCCTTACTGACATGTTTTTTAAAGTCTTGGTAGCAAAAGAAAATGTCAAATTTTGCATTCCCTTTTCAACATGGTAAGAACACATTATTTCAAGAGCAGCCAAAAATGTATCTATCTGCCCATTTTACAGGAGGTGATGTGAGAATAAAGAGGTCAGGCACCATACTCAGTCTGGGTAAAAATTAGCAACTTAGAGTGTGTGAGCTCAACAAGTCTCTGGGATGGTAGAATTTCTGAGCTAGAGTTGTCAAATGGCTCAGGTATTAAGGTTTTTGGATGAGGAGGCAAGGGTGTTTCCTCCTCAGATAAATCTGGGCTTCAAAAGCTGATGGATGCATGCATACAGGTAATCTCCTACTAACTCAAGGAGAAAAGAAGAGAGAAACTGAAGTCTGTGCTGTATAAGCCTACCTAGATAGTTACCTTGGAGAGGACTGCCCAGCCTGCTGCAGGTTCACTGACATGTTGTACTTCTGGTGCAGTGCAATTTCTTTGTTTCAGTGTTGCAGTCACTCAGTGCCACAGTTTCTGACTTCCCCCCCCCCTCCATTGAAAATGGCAACAGAAATGAAAAGCTATCATGTGGCTCTTGTAGTACATTCACACAAGGCTGGGGGAGGAACGCGACACAAGGTTCGTTCTTGACATTCATTTCCCCAGCATCTGTGGAAAACAACTGTTCACATCCCAGGGTAAACTGCCTATATAGCAAGACAAGGAGATACGTTTAAGGCCTGTCATGTCCCAGTCAGCACTCTTGTCTGTAACAGTCTGAAATATATGCTCTGCTTCAAGAGCAGGAGGCGAGAGGCAGGATGTCATTTGGTAGAGCAGGCAGCCTGTGATTCTTCCTGGGTCCAAATCTTTTCTGCTATGGGTTTCTATTTCTGTTGTGAACTATCTTCTCTTCTCTCTAAATCACCACAGAAATTTTGTGCAAAAGATATTTGCTAAAGCACTGATATGATGGGAAATTGCTCAGGTAGTGCTCACAATGAACTAAAAGGGTCTGTAGTTTGAACAGTGACCAGGGAATTTCTATATAACAATTTTAAAGTCTCCAGCCTGAAAACCAGCCTATTTTGTGGATGTTGAATTGCATAGCACTAACATTTCACATTCCCAAGCCTGAACCAACCAAACTTGCTTTTGAAATATGCAGGCTGTTGTGCTTATGTAAATAACTGCACATATTTTATCATTGCATATTTAAGTATTTTGTTTGATACTTGTCATTGCACACATACAGGCACTCATAGAGAGAGAGAGAAAGAGAGAAAGAGATACATACCTACCATGACAGATGTCATTCTGTACCTCCAGAGTCATGGTTTTGTAAAGAAGGAAGGAAAAGATAAGAAAGAGGAAATACATAATCCTTTTTATGGTGGCTTATAGACAATGGACAATTGGACTAGAATTTCCTTAACCAATTTGCTTTCTCCACAAATTCCAAGTCTGTGTCAACTCTAATATACTTTATACTTGGCTAGTCTCGTACGGTTTCTTTTTAGGCAGCTCTTTAATATGCTTTTGCAATCTGTTATCCTGCAATTACTGATGCCTTATTATTTTATAAGGCAGCTATTTTCATTCTAGACATCAGATGCTACAGGCAGGACTTTAACACTTATCCTCAGCTCCTAGATCTTGTGGTCACCTCCATCCAAAAGTAGAAAAGCAGCTTGAAAATTCTGTATGTATTCATGGGTTTTCTTTCTTCTAGAGTTCTAATCCACATTACCAGAGGAGAGGTGTGACTTTGGCAGGGCAGCTAGAGGCACTCTGCCTGTGAGTGAGAAGTGCATGGGGAGGGGATGTTCATTATCAAGTTTTTGCACCTGGTGTGGCAATAAGCTTCACACTTGCACTAGCTGGTGTGTGTTGAAAAGACAGGGACGTGGTCATTCCTTTTCCTTACTTCAATATGCCTCTTTGGGACATGCTGGGGGCAGTCCTGCCTTTCCTCTCTCTTTTGTACTTCAGTTCTGAAACTCATATGAAGGCAGAGAGCCTTCCCCAGGCCTTACAGTTGTAGTTTGGCTCAAATCATACCTGTCTTCTCAGCCGGTAAGCTATGTCTCGGGCCTGAATGCCCACTGACTGCACTGACAGGATTTCACCCTGCAAGAGCATTCAGATAAGATGTTGCTGCCTCCTGCATAGCAGAATATCCTCTTTTCCGTCTCTTTCCCGGCTCATTCAGCTTTGCTGTGTGACCAGCATTTTACTTCAAAGCATGGCAGATTTTTGGGAGTCCTGAATTTGCTTTATTTTACTGACTTTTGAGGAGATGGATATTTACAAAACTCCCCTAAAATATCTTCCTCATGTATTCACACATACTCATCTTCAATATTTCATCAAATCATATTGCTTTGAATAAGATAGGCAGAGGAGGGAAGTAGCTGATTAGGTACAAAGTTCAGAATCAATCTGGTGGGAGAATACTAAATGCTGAGGAAGCCTTGGTGATTTTGTCTGTTCCTCACAGCTGTAATATGCCTCAGGTAAAACAGCAGAAAAGTAACAACCCAAATGAAATAAATTTCTTTAAAACCTATCCTTCTGTTTAAAGTAAGTCACAGTATAGATTAATTTTGCAGTGGTAATTTGGGTCTAAAATATCTTATGCTTGAAGTGATTTCTTATCTTGTAAAATATATAATGGTTCATAATCAATGACTATTGCATACTAAAATGGAAGTAGCATTCAGATAGATAAAATATGCAATCATACTGTTGTAGACAGTATTTCTGAGTTCTGATCTCTGGTTTGCTGTCGGCTTGACTCTATATACTTTCTCATTTACAAAATGTTTACTTAGAACTATTACAAAATGAACTCATTTTGCTGACTAAATTGCTAGTAGGGAATAATTTGTTTGAATAAACAAGGGCTTAGTTTTCTAGTCTGTTTCCTACTCCCTCTATTCAGGAGGAAGGTTCTTTTAATATATATGTTTGTTTGTTCCAAATTATTTTGCTTAATTTGTCATTGTCCTTGATGTGTGCATGTTGTACAGTAGCAGGATTTGGGGGAGCATTCAGCATCCTGAAATTCTGCACTTTAGTTGCTGTGCATAAAACTCACCATAAAGATGGCAAGACTTTTGATTTTCTTCCCTCACCGAGTACAGCTCTTGTTGTCTAATATCTACTGAAAATATTCATAGTTATTCCAGGATCAATATTGGTTATCTGTGATTTATTTCCTAATGTTTGCATACAGTTCATTATTTCTCCGTATAATTCTGTGGTCTGATTATTTGTAAATACATGCTTGAATGGACACATATTGTACAATCACAGGCATAGTAAATCTAATGAGTTTTCAGTTAATATTCATGAGTATATTTACCCTACCTTAATTACTGAATGTCCAGTGCTAAGTATTGTTCTTGATGCTTTGCTGCTTCAGTTACAGGTATATTTGAAGGTCTGAATCAAATAACACAGGCAGCTGCTCTCAGATGTACTATTTTGAGAACAATCTGAATTCATTTGTTATTAGACCTTTAACTGGCTGCTCCCCTCGATGAGCTACTCATTTAAACTACAGTAACCACTTACTAATCATAATCTTCTATTGAGATGAAGATAAATGTAAATACTGAAACAGTGTATAACACCTTAACTCCAATTGACTGTTCTCCATGTATTAGAGCTACCAGTGCATATAGTTTTTTATAATCTTTTATGAAAATTAAATTAAGTGTAAATTGCTGAAATACTGCGCATGGGTAAAACGTCAAATTTGTTGCATTATTAGGGGATTTGCATTAGTTCTGAATCATAGAAAACAATAGCTGCTAAGTTAAATGCTGGGAAACTGCAAATGTTCCCTGGAGAATTCAAGCCTTACATTCATTTTGAGGCATTTCTGCCTGGATGTTTAAATTGCAAACAGTATTGCTACTCAAAAAAAAAAGATGCTTTATTATACTTTTTCTTTTTTAGTTTTGCTTTATTAAATCATTTATCTGTATTCAGACATTTTGAGGGTATTTCTCTATTGAAATAATCCAACTGTTATGTTGGGGATTTCAGAAACAGCTACAGTTTTGACTTCTTGATGTGAGTCAAGATATATATCATGATCTGCAGACGTTGGCATGATTATTTCAAAAACATGATTGATACAGATTCACAGCACAGGTTTAACAGAAGTATTCTGAAGGCATTTCTAGCAACAGACATCATGCAGAACGTCATTTTTATAGAAGATTGCTTTAGGTTGCCATCTTGTGGTACAAATTCGGCTCCTGAAAGGAAAGAAGAAACTGATCTTGCTGTTGACAGTAACATCCTGTTCTTTAGGTAAGGTTAAAAGGGTTTGAAATCTTCTGAAGATATACCCACTTCAGCCAAAATAATAATCCCTAAATGAAGATTCGAACATAGATGACATCCATCTACAAGAAGGGCTGGAA
>NW_009601066.1:0-8569 GCF_000690535.1 Cariama cristata
TAAATCACAAAACTGGTTGGCTGGTGTTGCTTCACCTTAGAATTATAGAATCATAGAATCGTTATGGTTGGAAGAAACCTCAAAGATCATCAAGTCCAACCTTCTACTCAATGCCACCATGCCCACTAAACACATTAAACCATGTCTCGAAGCGTCACATCTAAACATTTTTTGAACACCTCCAGGGATGCTGAGTCCACCACCTTCCTGAGGAGGACTCTTACAGTGAAGAAATTCTTCCTAATATTCAACCTGAACCTGCCCTGGTGCAACTTGAGACCATTTCCTCTTGTCCTATCGCTAGTTACCCAGAGGAAGAGACCAACCCCCACCTCATTACAAGAAGGCCAATAGCATTCTGGCTTGTATCAGAAATAGTGTGGCCAGCAGGACCAGAGCAGTGATCGTCTCCCTGTACTCAGCACCGGTGAGGCTGCACCTCGAGTGCTGTGTTCAGTTTTGGGCCCCGCACTTCAAGAAAGACCTTGAGGTGCTGGAGCGAGACCAGAGAAGGGCAACGAAGGTGGTGAAGGGTCTGGAGCACAAGTCTGATGAGGAATGGCTGAGGGAAGTTGTTTAGCCTGGAGAAGAGGACGCTGAGGGGAGACCTTATCGCTCTCTACAACTACCTGAAAGGCGGTAGTTGCCAGGTGGGGATCGGTCTCTTTTCCCAAGTAGCAAGTGATAGGATGAGAGGAAATGGCCTCAAGTTGCATCAGGGGAGGTTCAGGTTGGATATTAGGAATAATTTCTTCACCAAAAGGGCTATCCAGCACTGGAACAGGGTTCCCAAGGAAGTAGTTGAGTCACCATCCCTGGATGTATTTATAAGATGTGCAGATGTGGTGCTTAGGGACATGGTTTAGTGGCGGACTTGGCAGTGTTAGGTTAACGGTTGGACTCAATGATCTTAAGGTTCTTTTCCAACCTAAATGATTCTATGATTCTAAGGAGTCATCTCAACTCCCCATACAATTTTTTAAGCTGCAAGAAGACCTGGTCTCTGAACTGGAAGGGAATCATGGTGTCCTCCAGACAAGAGCCCAGTCTTGGGGTCCAGACACCCCAGTCCAGAAAGGTACGAATACCAAGGACCTTAGGATGTGCTACAGCACATCAGCCCCTCACTATTGAGGTAGCCTTTGTAACCTGTGGGAGGCCCCTTCTTGTCACTTTTTGCTGTACTGGAAGCCTTGCAACCTGAAACAGCATCTCTTGATTATCCTCCTGGGACAATCAGGTGTGTGGGGCAGGCAGTGAGAAGCTCAGATGTGGTCCACTGCCCTTGCAAACCATGGAGCAACCTGTTGAGCTGTGCAAATATCGTACAGATGAAGGTCTTGAGTGAATGGGGTGAGGAATGAGACAGTGTTGTGAGTAGTAACACAGGCCTAGAAGGCACAGCTATGTTGTCAAGACTTTTCTGTATTAATGTGATGGTGAATTACACAAGAGGTTGCCTAATGACAGACCAACAAAGGAAAGAGATAGGGAATAAACCACCAATAAAATGCAGAACTGAAACAGTCTGAGCAGAAGAAATAGTAGAAAGAGGGAGATAAGGGGGAAGAGGAACCTGTGACACCTGACAGAGGAGAACAGAGATACAGCAGATGAGAGAGACTAAATGCAAGGCAGTGAGCAGAGAGAGCAACGAGTAATGAGAGACCAGGACCAGTTGTGATCAACAGGCAGTGAGCAGCTTCCAGATAGAAGAGAAAACCAGCACAGAGCAAAGATGAGGTCCAGGTAAAATCCACGGGAGACAGAGGTCTGGGGGTGAGCAGGAAATAAGATTCTGGTATTGGTAACCATCATTATGTTTTTATGGTTGGAAGAAGGAGGTTGGAGCTCCATGTGAAGAAGAATGTACTCTTGAGTGAGGCAGGTTTAGAGCGTGGCTTTCTTTTTGCCTCTTTTTTTTTTTTTTTCCAGGCATTTGACTTTTGGAAACAATAGAGAGCAGAAGAAAGCAAAGAGCCAAAGTAACAGAGAAGAGAAAGGAAGAATGGAGCTGAGGTGCATCAATGCCAGGGAGAATGGAAGAGAACAAATGAAAAACAAGCAAAAGAAAAATTTCCACCTCTTTGGCGAGAGATGAGTTCAGTGTGACAGAGGAAGGAAACAGGAAAGATAGGAGATCAGGGAAGGAGATGGGTGGATTTTATTGAACTTTATTTGAAAAAGGTATCACAGGAGATCAATTGATTAATCATTGACTGATCTGTCTATCTATCTATCTATCTGAATATCTATCTGTTTATCCAGTAACTTGGATATGGTCAGAATATTATGTCCCCTGGACCATATTAAATGTGGAGATCCCCAGCATCTGAGGTGTCCAGGAAAGCATACTGTTCTGCCTGGGGCTGCTGGTGCAGTTCTGCAGAAAGAGGGGCAGTCCTATAAAGGCTGGAGTGAAAGTCAGCATAGAAACAGAAGCAGTTGTAGATAAGTCTGGCGGAAATTAAGAGAGTGGATTTGTGGAGAGGATTTATGGAACTGAACTCTCCCAGGAACAAGAATGGATGTTGCAGGATAACAAAGCAAACATAGCATTTAGAGGGAAACGGTGTAGAGTGGAGAGGGAGACAGCAGCTGAAGGAACTCAAGGAACAATCATAATGAATTGCATCAGCAATTCAGATGGGAGAAGGGGCGGCTGGATGAGAAGACGCCAAGTGATGCATGGTGGGACAAAAAGCAGGATAAAATAGGGAGGTCAAAAGGAGAATAGTTTACTGGAGGCAAAGTTATGGGAAGTGAAGGGGTAGACTCTGAAATGAGACAATGAGATAGAGGAGTGTGTATGGTCGAGGCAGGAACTGAGAGACCTGAAGAAAGGGTGAAGAAATGATTGTCTGTGGCCAAGTGTAGCTCAGAGGGTAAGTGAGCAACAGGTAGGTGTGATGATTAAAAAAAGTACAGACAAAAACCATCAGAGGCAGTATCTGTGCAGGGAGAGCTTTTACTCTGACAAGAGCATCATTGTGCTGGAGGCATTCCCTAGAGTCAACACTTCGGTGGTTACTTCTCTGATAGCTTCACACATGGATGGTAGAGAGGATTTAGTATCTTACTTTACTGTTGTAACCACCTTGCTTTTATTACTAGCTTATGCCAAAACTACTTCTTTAGGTCTTCTTTCCTGTACCAAGCCAGCAGAGGTCATGCTTGTTTTCCTTTAAGATTTTAGAAGATACAGATCTTTCTCCAGATTTCAACATTACTATTTTATATAACAGCATCTATAAGCATTGCAGAACAATTTCTATGGAAGAAATTCAAAACACTGTTTTCTTATAGTTGTTGGCTAAAACTCCTGTTAACTCTGAGGCAAGGAATTGCAGAGCACAGGAACGGTCAGGAGAAAAAGCAACATAAATAAAAAGGTGCTATCGATTATGAGGAAAGAATTAGCCAGTCAGCATTATGTTATCCTCAGTGGGCCTATATCTTAAATACCTTGTGTAGTTCTGTTCATCTCACCTATACAGGACAGAGCAGATCTAGGTCGGGCACATAGCAGGGTGATTCTGGGATCAGAACTGCTCACCCTGAACAACAAATGATTGCGGCAGGAGGGAAGGAACATGATAGTGAGCTGTCAGATCATGGGTTGACTACAAAAGGCAAGTAGCCATCTTTTCCCATGCAAGAACTAAGACAACAAATTAATCTGGAGAGGTACATATTAGTAGGAAGCAGAAGGAGATGCTTCATATCGTACATCACTCTGCTGTGCAGCTGTTTTCTACATAATGTTATGGAAGTTTCTGAGTTCCAAAATCAGGTCACGGGAGAAAAAAAAAAACCTGTCAAGTGCTGTTTAAATACAACATAGCCACTCTTGGGGAAGAGAGTCCTGGAGCAGGGATGACCAGGAGCTCAAAGTGTAATCTGGGGACAAATCACAATGTATTTCATTACAAAGCTTTCTTCTCCCACCTTACCCTAAGAAACTGGTACTTACGGGTCACTGTCATGCCAGGATATTGGACTATATCGACCCTTGGCCCAACCCAAATTTTTACTTTTCATAGACTTGGGAAGTAAGAAATTAATTTATTTCAGCGATAGAGAAGACTGAGAAAAAGCATAAAGAAACACAGGACAAAAAAGGCATTGACTACACATCTTCCTTCAATATATGTAAACACCACAGCAACCAGGCAGTTAATTACATTCTTAAGCATACAACTGTAACATATTTGCAGGCATTTTCCTGATGTGAGCCAACATGAAAGATTCCTGAGAATTGTGAGCAGTGCTAAGAAGGTGTCCTGACTTGCCTCTCATGTTTCCACATTAACCACAGCACTCTCCAGCAATCTTTCTCCCTTTTAAACAGATTTGCCAGAAAGTGAAAGGGCAGCAAGACGAGCCCCTGAAGCTGGGACCTATGAGCACAGAGTCATGATTGTCACCATGTTGGAGAAGTCAGCTTAAAGACATCTAAGCAGCTAACATAAAAAGAGAGTCCTAGTCTCTTTGAGCAAACAAGCAGAAACAAATGATCCAGTTTTAAAGCATTTGCTAAGTCTACAAAAAAAAAATCATAGCTCTGTAAATAAAAAGCCTATATCTTATGCTGTATCTCCAGGAGACTGAGTGTTTGGTTTTTCTACTTTATAAAACAGGAAGTTAAAGTAAAATCAGAGCTAGATGTTTTCGTCCTCTTCTTTCAGGGACTTGTGAAAAAAACAGTACAAACAGAACATGCAGCACTAACCAGTGAGGCTGGACTGTTTGTCCCTACAATAAATACTTCACTAGTGCACATTTGTAATTTTTTTTCATTTGTATAAGGATTGAGACAGTCATTTATACAAGCAAGATTCTTTGAGTAACAAATGTGGCATTAGTATATCTGTGGTTTGAGTCAAGCTAGAAGATCCTGTCTGCCGAAACTTCACATGTGTGTAAGGTTAGTTCAATGTAAGGTCTACAAACAACATTCCTTGGGTCATTTTGTCTTGACCATCAATTCAGAAGTTGCCACTGTATTTAATGAAACCACATGAGATAAATGGTAGTTGGCAGCTGCGTAGCAAACCAGGAAAGATTACAAGAGCTAAGTTAAATCAATTGCTTTGACTTTGCACATAGCTTTGCTTTTAAGGGCCTCATGAAGGACAAACATCACAATGACCTGTGAGGTTTCAGAGCGTTCAGTTTGTAGAATAAGTTTAACTTCTTCATTTGACTCACAGTGGTAGTTATGACCACTCCTATTCAATGGTCTTGTGTGAATCCTTCCATGAGCACTGCAAATCATCATGAGCATCTCTGACCATCTCTAACCTGCTTCTCTGTCCATCCTAAGCCCTGCAAAGCAGAATTGTCTCTTGTGTTTGTACAGCGGCCAACAGAGATGCAGACAGGTTCAACAGATCGCTTGTCTGTCAGGCCCCTAAGTGCACCAGTATGACTTAACTGCCCTCACCAGCTTGACCTGGGGCTCCACCTGCACCCTCTGCCCATGCTTCCAGGAGCATCATTTAAGTTCAGGTCTGAGTTATGTTGTAGGTGCAGTGATCTCCAGTTTTGCCTCTTGGATGGACCTCAGATCTTTGTTGTAGCCTTGTCTCCTAGTCCTGTATCTGCCTCATCTCCTATTACTCCTGACAAAATTCCAGGGATGAATCTGTTTCATTATCTCACCTTGTCTTAGGATGTCGATGCACCCCATTAGCAGTACCCTGCTTTTTCCACACTTTTCAGACCTATGCCCACGATCAGTGAGGACTCTGCCTGTGCTGTGGTCACTTCACTCCTGGTTTGTTCCACCCTCATCGAATAACCCTGCCTCTTGCTATTTCCTGACACCAGTGCTCAGCACATTTTTCATCAGGAAATCTGACTATTTGTGATGATTATATGTGAAACATTAGAAGATCTAAGAAGCAACTACACTAGGGTTCCCCTTCTACTCGGCACTGGTGAGGTTGCACCTCGAGTACCTTGTCCAGTTCTGGGCCTCCCACAACAAGAAAGACCTTGAGGTGCTGGAGCGAGTGCAGAAAAGGGCAATGGAGCTGGTGAAGGGTCTGGAGCACAGGTCTGGCGGGGAGCGGCTGAAGAAGCTGGGGGTGTTTAGTCTGGAGAAGAGGAGGTTGAGGGGAGACCTGATCGCCCTCTACGACGACCTGAAAGGAGGTTGTAGCAAGGTGGGGGTTAGTCTCTTCTCCCCAGTAACTAGTGATAGGACAACAGGAAACAGTCTCAAGTCCTGTGGCTCCTGGCCTGTCATCTCCTCTTTCCTTGTACTCTTCCAAATTGGAATACATTGAGGCACTGTAGAGTGACAACGAGCAAGAATGAGTCAATTATGGCAATAAAGCTGGATTTTAAAAAGCAGGAGGCTTTTCCATTTGTGGCCAAAGTGATGGATTTCTATGCCATTGGGTCTGTGTCTGCACATGGTCCGTCATCAGTGTCACCTTCCAATTTTCAACTGAAACAGCTGCAGTTCTTTAAAGGCATCCTACTCTGAAGCCCTCTAAGGCAAAAAGGGAGGCACAGTGACATCTGGTGTAAAAGATCAAAACATGCACTCCAAAAACTGCATTGTAAAATGCAGAAACGGCTTTGAACTTCAGGAGGGCAAAAGGGCACCGACAAATAATCCTAGGGTTTCTTCGCAGACTGCAAGTTGTTTAAAGAGAAAAATATGTGCCAAAGCTATGCCTGACATAATATCATATCCTATATTTTAAAAATAAACATCTAAAAGCAGTTTACCTTGTGTTCAGGAGAATTTTTAGATTAATTTTCAGTGCTATTTTTTAGCAGATATTTTTATCGTGATAAATAGATTTAATCATACTACTGATGAGACTGCTTGTTTCTCTCTTTGTCTCAATGACTGGCCTTTTAATTATGCTTTTGTCAAGCACCTGGTGTGTTTCTTGTCTGTAACCAGAATAAAGCTGGAGCCACTTAATCTGAACTCTGTAGATCTTCAGTGTAAACTAAATCAGCACAGATCAAGTACAAATGCAGGTACTTACAACAAGACTGCTGAATTCACTCATGGAGCAGAAGCAGAAGAGTGCAGGGGCTTGCTGCGGCATGTCCTGTTTTAAGTACAAACCTCGAGTATATTTGAGCCTATGAAGACCTTTGACACATCCTTGAAACTCACATTTTTTTGCTGCTTTGTGTTCTGTCTCCAGTGGTGGAAATCCCCATACAGCCAGGGAAGAGTACATGGACAGGCACACACCTGCTGCCTTTTCCCTAAAACTCCTGCCATAGACCATACAGCTGCAGGACCTTAGAATCATAGAATCGTTTAGGTTGGAAAGGACCTTTAAGATCATTGAGTCCAACCGTAAACCTAGCGTGGCCAAGTCCACCACTAAACCATATCCGTAAACACCACATCTACGTGTCTTTAAACACCTCCAGGAATGGTGACTCCACCATTTCCCTGGGCAGCCTGTTCCAGTGCCTGACAACCCTTACAGTGAAGAAATTCTTCCTAATACCCAATCTAAACCTCCCCTGGTGCAACTTGAGGCCATTTCCTCTTGCCCTTTTGCTTGGGACAAAAGACAGACCCCACCTCACTACATCCTCCTTTCAGGTAGTTGTAGAGAGCGATCAGGTCTCCCCTCAGCCTCCTCTTCTCCAGACTAAACAACCCCAGCTTCTTCAGCCGCTCCTCATAAGACTTGTTCTCCAGGCCCTTCACCAGCTTTGTTGCTCTTCTCTGGACACACTCCAGCAGCTCAATGTCCTTCTTGTAGCGAGGGGCCCAGAACTGGAGACAGCATCCGAGGCGCCTCACCAGCACACAGTACAAAGGGATGATCACTGCCCTGGTCCTGCTGGTCACGCTATTTCTGATACAGGTGCTGTTGGCCACCTGGGCACACTGCTGGCTCATGTTCAGCCAGCTGTCGACCAACACCTCCAGGTCTTTTTCCATCAGGCAGATTTCCAGTCACTCGTCCCCAGGCCTGTAGCATTGCATGGGGTTGTTGTGACCAAAGTGCGGGACCTGGCACTTGGCCTTATTGAATCTCATACAGTTGGTCTCATCCCATCAATCCAGACTGTCCAGATCCCTCTGCAGAGCCTTCCCACCCTCAAGCAGATCGACACTCCCACCCAGCTTGGTGTTGTCTGCAAACTGACTGAGGGTGCACTCGATCCCCTCGTCCAAGTCATCAGTGAAGATGTTAAACAAAACCAGCCCCAAAACTGAGCCCTGGAGAACACCACTGGTGACCGGCCGCCAACTGGATTTAACTCTATTCACCACCACTCTCTGGGCTCGGCCAGCCCGCCAGTTTTTCACCCAGCGAAGGGTATGCCTGTCTAAGCCATGAGCCGCCAGCTTCTCCAGGAGAGTGCAATGGGAGACAGTGTCAAAGGCCTTGCTGAAGTCCAGGTAGACCACATCCACAGCCCTTCCCTCATCCATCAGGTGGGTGGTCATAGAAGATCGGGTTGGTCAAGCAGGACTTGCCTTTCATGAACCTATGCTGGCTCACCTGATCCCCTGATTGTCTTGCAAAGGCCTTGTGATCTCACTCAGGATGATTTGCTCCATCACCTT
>NW_009601066.1:8698-31805 GCF_000690535.1 Cariama cristata
CAGGCTTGGAGAGCTCATCCGTCAGCTCCTTCAGTATCCTGGAGTGAATCCCATCTGGCCCCATAGACTTGTTCATGTCTAGGTGGAGTAGCAGATCACTAACTGCTTCCTCCTTGATAACGGGGGATTATTCTGTTCCCCATCCCTGTCATCCAGCTCGGAGAACTGGCTGCCCTGACAATAACTGGTCTGTCTATTAAAGACTGAGGCAAAGAAGGCATTAACTACCTCCGCCTTTTCCTCATCCTTGCTGGCAATGTTTCCCTCTACATCCAGTAAAGGGTGGAGATTCTCCTTGGTCCTCCTTTTGTTGTTAACGTATTTGTAAAAACATTTTTTGTTATCTTTTATGACGGTGGCCAGCGTGAGTTCTATCTGGGCTTTTGCCTTCCTACTTTTCTCTCTGCATGCCTTGACAACATCTTTGTACTCTTCCTGAGTTGCCTGGCCCTTCTTCCAAAGCTGTTAAACTCTCTTCTTATTCCTCAGTTCCAGCCAAAGCATTCTGTTCAACCAAGCCGGTGTTCTTCCCCATCAGCTTATCTTACGGCACACAGGGACAGCCTGCTCCTGTGCCTTTAAGATTACCTCCTTGAAGAGTGTCCAGCCTTCCTGGACCTCTTTCACCTTCGGGATTGTTTCCCAAGGGACTCTCTCAACCAGTGAGCTGAACACGACAGAGTTTGCCCTCCAGAAGTCCAAGGTAGCCGTTTTCATGTCCCCTCTTCTCACAAGGATTGAAAACTTCATCTTTTCATGGTTGCTATGCCCGAGACAGCCTCCGAGCACCACATCTCCCACCAGTCCTTCTCTGTTTGTAAACAGCAGGTCTAGGGGGGGACGTCCCCTGGTAAGCTCACTTACCAGTTGCATGAGTCCAGAAACCTCCTGGACTGTTTCCTTTCTGCTGTGTTTTATTTCCAGCAGACTTCTCGTAAGTTAAAGTCCCCCATGAGAGCATGACTGTGAGACTTCTGCCAGTGCTTGTAGAACACTTCATCTCTCTCTTCACCCTGATTGGGTGGTCTGTAACAGACTCCCATCAGGGTATCTCTTATTGGCCTTCCCCTGATCTTTATCCATATGCACTCAACCTTATCATCACAATCATTGAGTTCCAGACAATCGAAACACTCCCTAACATATAGAGCTACCCCACCACCTCTCTTTCCTTGCCTATGCCTTCTGAAGAGCTTATAGCCATTCACTGTAGCACTCCAGTCACGAGACTCATCCCACCAGGTTTCCATGATGGTGACTATGTCATAGCTTTCCTGCTGTACCATGGCTTCCAGCTCTTCCTGTTTGTTGCCCATGCTGCATGGATTGGTGCAGAAGACGCAGACTGTTATTGACACAACTTTATTTATAATTAACAGGAACTTCTGAAGTATTAGATAACAGCTTGAGGCACAAAGTATGTCTACTACTTAGTCCCAAATGCAGTCTGAAATCAATGTTTTTCTGAGCGCTGGCACTATACCAGCACAGCAAATAAACGTCATAGCTTGTATGGTCACTCCCCATCTCGGTTTCAAAGTTGTACCAAAGTCTTCTACGACTGAAAATGCTTTTTGCTGGTAAGCTGCAGTTAAATGTACCACAGCACGTGGAGAATTGTTAAGTATTCACCAAACTGGTCTATACCACACACCAACATCTGAAACAGCAGTCTGAGATTTTTTAACAGATTTAGGCTACTCTGGGCAAGGTGCAAAGACTCTGCTATGAAAACCAAGCTTTCACCTGCAACTTTTTCAGTGTCTTACCTTTCTTCTCCTTTTCTGAGAAGAGTGTGCATACCTCCGCAACTACTTAACACATCAGTGTACAAACACATCGCAGAGCTGCAGGATGCCATTCTGCAGGTGGTTGCAGAAACTAAACTTTTACATGAGTTCAAAACCAGACAAATTCTTAGAAGAAAGCTCCACTGAGGTTTATGAGATGTGTGGATAATGCCATTACTTCCAAGGTCCCCGAGTCACACACTGCTGGGAAGGCGGGCTCGTGTTCTGCAGAACTGCAACACCTGCTTGCTCTGAGCTCTGCTTCTATAGCAGCATCCCATGCTGGTCACTTTTGAAGACAGTTGTTGGATTAGACAGGATTTTGGCAAGGTTGATTTTGACTTTGTCACAAAATCTGCCAGCATGCTTGTTAACTCAAATATTCAAAGTAGAACAATTTATTAACAACATTTTACAACTGTGTTTTCTCTTCAACTAAGCTTCAAGACGCATGTGGAACTTGCAGGTAAAGGACTGACTGGGTGTAGAAGACTTACAGATCATTTTAAACATGCCCATTTCACAGCAGCTGCTTTCAGACTGATCACAGTCAGCTTGCCCACTTAAGAAACAAGCCCACTTAACTACAGTTGCTTCTTAAGTTGATTTCCTAATAAAAAATGAAATTTTAGGGACTGCACTCATCTGATTATCATGCAATGATCTGAAAAGGACAAGTACAAGTAGATTACACCCAAGTGATCCAATTGCAAATTCAAGCTGCATTAAGCTGGTATCAACAAAGCAGTACAGTGCATATGGCACCCCAAGTGTTCTTTAATGACACTGCATTCAAAAGGTGTGTGGCTTTGGTAGAAGAAAAAGCAACTGGGTAAAGACAATTCCATGCTCAATGTTTCTCTGTACAGTTTATTTTACAGGAGATGAGATGAGCACTGTGGTGCATATAAACTTGCAGAACAATATAGGAAAATACAGTTTAACCATATGAAATTGTTTTACAGTAAGACAGAAAAATTATGTATAGGAAATGCCTTCAACACTGAAGGACAAGATCCACAGCTGACATAAAGTAGCTTCCACCGAACTCTGCCAGTTTGCCCATGCTAAAGATCTGCCCCTTAAATCTTTTCTGCATTCAACTTCTTCAGTCCAGTAAGTGATTCCTTCATGTATCCTTATGGAACAAAAGCCACCCAACAATTTGCACAATGATCCAAGATCTACTAGATACCCAGACAGAGGCTGCATGATACATAAACTATTCAAAGGGTCTATTCAGCCAAAATTTATGGAAAGTTATAAAATTTTGGTTAAACATCTTTAAAAATAAGTCATTAGTACTGGCAAAAGACAACTTTCCTAGAAATCTAGAAGTATTTAGCAAAAGCTACACAAAAAGGACCAAATAAGCAACTTTATTTTAGTAGAAAACTCTTAGTGTATGACTGGTGATCTGGCCTGCCTTTAAATTGCGGCTGTCAGAATGTCTGCAAAACTGTTCGGTGGCTTTTTCACACTGTCTTGTGCTGCCAAAAGAAAGGAAACCATCTAAGGAGCAGAACAAAATATTTGTCCAATACTAGTACCTGCTTTTTTCATAATGGATAGAGGTTGCTGTTCCTAAAGAGTGGTTTTGACCTGCTGGAGTAAAAGAGTGGCAAATGGACATCCAAATTCCTTAGGCTATTCTGAAAATCTCAGCCATCACATGAAAAAACTCCAAAGGAACAAGGGATTTCAGATCAAGTGTTCCCAAATTCAAATGACTAAGATCGTCATGTCATGCAGATGTGAGATCCCAAAATCACTATTTAGACTTTTACACTTCCACTACCAGCAAATGTCTTCTCAGCAACTGCCTTTAAAATAAAGTTTGTTTTTTTTTTTTTAACATAATAAAAGCCTACTTGGGCCTCAAATGCCACTTACTCAACTATTTTTATGCAGAATTCCCTGCTTATTCTACCGAGACCCCTATGGTGAAGAATATGTCAGAAGATTGGGTTTAGCAACACCCCTTCAATGCAGCTGCTTTTAACATTTCCTACTCCATTTTCAGTATTGAGAATTTAGGATGACTGTGCTGGACAGTAAATGATCAGTGAGACAAAGGCAGGTCTATTGGATATGTGGATGTCCTAAATGAGTGCCCAGTGCAGAGCAAGGAAGGAGGGTTGAGAATCCTGCACAGATCTGTGCATACTGGCTGCTCCTGAGTTTTTGAAATTTGTAGGGTGAATCTGTGTATTTTACATGTTTGTAGCAGATACAATTTAAAGAGGCACTTCAAGGGAACTACTAGCAGAATTTTAGCAGGGTTGTGACACAAGCCATTACTCAGTTACTTGTTAAATCAGTAGCCCTGAAAGACTGCATATATTAAAAAGTACAGTCTTGTTCACTCACTCAACCTGAATACAGCAGCTCAAAAGCTTTTGTTCTGAATATCCACTGAGTTTGTCTCTTATGACGCACCTGAAATAGATCAACTTAATGTAAGCTGAGGGAATTAAATTTGAATGTTTCAAATTTATATAAATTTTTCTGTAACTATTATGTGATTAACCTAAGACATTTTTTATTGGTCTATGAAAGATTTTATCATTGTACAATTCTTAGAATCAGATGCATCATTAGGCACAAAAGGTTTCTGCCTTGAGGAATGCATGGGATTAGAAATTTAAGTCAAATCGTGCTGTGTGTTGGTCCCTTCAGAAAAAATGTCCAGGAAGAAAAAATAAACGTGACTGGCACAAAAAGGAGTCATTGCACTTCCAAACCCGATAGCTGGTAAGAAAAATCCAAAACAACCCCTCCAAAAAGCATGCACTTACCACTCTCAGGAAATACGCAAAAGCATGAAGTTTGGTCAGTACATTAAAGCAACAGAGATGTTCTATAAAAATTCAAAATTAAAGATCCTGAAAATTGGTGTACCTCATGATAGAGGCTTGGCTACAGCAACAATGAAGAGGAAAAAATCAGAATTGAAAGATGCACATTTATATGAATAAGATCTACTATAAGACAAAGTAATGAATATTATTTATACAATAATGCTCCTCAGGAAAAAACAAGCATTTGCTGAAGAGAAAGACTTCATCACTATTACACAACAGAAAGACTGTGTGCTCCAAGCTCCTGGAGAATACCTGCACGCCAAGCTTGACACGTCTCCATCTGACTTACGGTCAGTTAGTGTAAGGGCGCAGGACATCACAGCACTGCCAAATGCCAAAAACCATTCTGTAGTCACCAGTGTGGCACTGCCACATACCAGTCTCCCACTGGCACAACCAGGCACTAGTTGGAGAGCCCTGTATCAAGTAATAGATACAAGGGAACATTTCATCACTGTTTTTCTGGTGCTAAGCAGAATTTGGAGAGTGACGAGTCTGTTACTGGACCCATCAGGGTCTGAAGGGAGACAAGTGCCTTGTGTCAAGAAGCTCAAATAACACTGGGGCAGCTAAATATTTTCCTGCCCTATGTGTCTGTTTTTAATTTCAATCTGCCTGTGACTATTGCCCACCTGGTTAAGTTAAATGTGACCAGCACGCTCCTCTGCTAAAATGTCAGATAACTCTGCTGTGCAAAGAAGGATGCCCATCAGCCATTCCCTACCACTGCATGAGTACGGGAGGAATGCCCACACCACAAGAACCATTCACAGCAACACTTCAGCAACCTCTGGGACCTCATCCTCCTATTTCAACACATGCTGGGTAGCAAAAAGTCTACAGTCTTTCCAGAAAGATCTGTGATTAGGAAAGCTCATTCTTTTCAAAACTGTCTTTTTGATACTGTCTTTTGAAGACCTAGTTTTCACAAAGTGGAAATGTAAGGGTGACCAGGACTGCCTCCAGGACACCAGACTCTGACTGCCATCTCTGGGAACAGACTCAGTAGGCCGCACTAGTGCAAAAGAGCACATGAGCTACTATAAAATAGTAAATATGTTTTCAATTCAGAAGGAAACAATCAACTGATCACACCAAGAAGTCACATCTACTTATTCCAGGGGGAACCTTCAAGGTGCTGGTCTGGATTTCTTAAGGTGCTTGATAGTGAAGGACCCACCCGGGTAAGCAGTGCTTTTTCTCCCTGTGCGTGACTGAAGACATCGATCGGCAGAGCTACTTTTTCCACTTAATTTTGGACATGGGTTTTTACAGCTGCAGCAGAAGGTAAGCTGTAGGCCCATGCTCTAGAGTTGTGCTCCTACCACAGCCTGACACAGAGTCACTCGTGGAGCTGCTGGGAATTGTATGTATAGCAGCTAGGTCTTACACATTAAGTATTTGAGGTTCTCACTTCTTAATGTTTACCTTATACATGTACTCAACAACTAAGGAAATAAGAGGCTTGTGCATTTCTATTTGTTAGCTTGATTTTCAAGGTCTCTCATCACCTACATGCTCCCTGTTTTGTTCCAAGAAATCTCTGAGTGCCGAGCACTTCCACAAAGCAGGCGAAAAGAAGAGTGCACATTTCTACATAAAGAGTCTAACTTGCAGCAAATACTTAAAATAATGACATTAAAACCAGGGAAAAATTTAATGAGGTTCTGAGAAGGCTACCGCTGCTGAGCATGTAAAAGTTTCCTGTGAATGCTTTACAGAAGATTCCCGTTAGAAAAAAAGAAAAATAACAATAAAAAAGAGGTGATCTGAGTGCAGTTCACTGTCACAAGACAGCTACACACACCGACATTAGAGCACGAGACTGTCAAGCTAAAAAAAAAAGCAACTAATTCTGCAACACAAAACTGCACAGATGCATAAAGGGTAAAGAGAACCAGGGCACAAGTTTGCATGCTGCCTGTTATGCACGAAAAGAAGAATGATTTTGGTGTTTACTGTAACAAGGGGGTGCACAACTACCCCACGGCAGTTCAGGCAGGGCTGCAGAGGGGGAAAAGTGTTCTAGAAACATAACAGGGATTTCCATGACTTTCACTGCTGTTAATGGTGTTTTAAGATTTTAAAAAAAATAATTAAAGCTATCTCTAAAGATCCCAGTGTCAAATAATGAAATAACATTCCTTAAGAGAACAACTGAAGTTTTTCAGAAGATGTTCAACACATAGAAATGATGAACAAATGTGAGTTATAGATGTGAGTGAATCTGGAGCAGACTGGAAATCTGAGAATTAAGCCTTTTTGGATGTCGCTCTACAAAAGCAACTGGAATCTTGCCAGTGATAGGAGAAGAGTGCACTTGGCCCACGTGGTAAAGGACTCATCACTTTCAGCTTAACTCCAACAGGGTTCAGCTAACAGCATTAGATCCAGAATGAGTTTTGTTAGGAAATAAGCTGAAAGAATACCTTCAAGAAAGGCTTCCAACAAGCACTGTGCTAGAAGACGGCTTCAAAGACATAGGTGGGCTGGTATGGATGATGAATAAAATGTTCTCATTCTGTATGGCAGCTGAGGTTACAGCTGGTAAGCACTTCACCAGCTCTGGCACGGGAGTCAGGACACCTAACAGATTCAAAGCTGTAAGAATTCATGAAGCTCTTAAGCTCAGACAAGGGCCAAAAGGCTCTGGATGAAGCAGAGATCACCAGGCAGCCAGAGGCTTGACAGCACAAGACAAGTATGTGACAGCATGGCTTAGACAAAGAGGGAGCTCTGTAGGAGTGGCAGGACTCCTGGAACACAGGTGGCTTCAACAAAGACCTGGGCAAGAAGAGCTAGTAGATAAGAACCAGAGGCAAATTCCCACTAACTGTCCCTCTTCAGGTGAAAGCAAACAGTATTAATCAAAAGCTCACCTTCTACTTTGTGACCACAGAGCCGTATGAAGATGTAAGACAGCCTTGTCACTCAACAAAAAAAAGACTGATACCTGCAGTGACTAAAACAGCAAAAACATGCATCAAGTGTGTGAGCCCACCTGCCAGACAAAACAAGATGACCCTTAAGTTCAGTACCCATGGAGGTAAGAGACTTACTTTGCTATTCCTGTTAACCAGTTACCCTGCAACATCATCATGCTTTTCACATGCTAGCTATTTTAACATAACATGAAGTTTGATCTTGCTTCGGAGAAGAAGCTGTTTAGGATGTGCTATTGCATGAGGAAAGACTGAGTTCAACTGCATTTCTGCAACTCAATGGAAGATGACTAGAGCAATGCTGAAACTCCTAAAGCTACCTTGCTAGAAAGAACACATGGGTGGGTGTCCATGCTTCCCTTCAAACACGTCACTAATTTCTTTGAAGATGCTGTCGGTTCAGAAGCACAGGGGCTCCACCACTCCCTGACCTGTAAGGCATCACACTGTCCAGGATCCATCAGCCAGAGAAATAAATGAGCCAGGTAACACTGATCCCACTGTCTGCAGTGTCATATCACAAAGGAATATCATCTTCTGCAGGAAATAAGCTGGAAACTGCCTACAGGCAACAGCAAAACTTCCCTAACACTTCCACCGATTACAGATGAAAGTCTTGTAGAGGAAGCACCTCACCCACTGCAGAGCAGCACCATGTGAGAGTTTGCTGGGTAAAGGTTAACAGCCAGGTATAAGTGCTCTCCTCAGATTATCGAAGTGAAAAAGAGATACAGACTCCCTCAAGAGAATTATCGTTCTGTGTAGCTCACACATTCCTGCAACATTTCAAATTGACCGAAAACTAGAAGTAGGAAAATTGTCTGGAAATAAAACGAAAGAGAAAAAACAATTACCAGAAAATACAACTGAGATTTGAGAGCACCTTAAATACATTTTAGTAGAGGAACCAAAATACGTTTCAGTCCTCAGAGAAACGTGTGCTAAAGGACAGTATTTCCAGTCCAAGATAGACAAAATAACAAACTCCCTTAAAGAAAGAGGAAAAATAAAGTGTAATTGATAACAGATTATTTCAGGTATTTATTACGAATACTGTATAAAGTGCTCAACTAGCTTGGTTTTGCAATCAAAACAAGAATGTGGTGAGATGTCATCAAGATTGCTCATTTTAATTTACAATACCTCTTAGAATACAGGCATCGACCTGAGATGCAGCTCTTAAGTACTCCAGTTATTTTTGGCCATTGAAGCTTTGAAAGCTTACCCTGTACCTGTGGTTTAAAAAAAAAAAAATTGAAAAAGTGCCTGTCCTCCAAAGTGCATGGTTGAGAGAGGAAAAGTATACATTGGTATGCCAAAAAAATTAATAGGACAGACAATGAATCAATAGGAAGACTAAAGAAGAGAGATCATCATGAAACTTCCCTGCTTGAGCAGCAGAAGAGGAGTCTAGGGAAGTGTATGTACTCTAACTGAGCTCAAGGACTACGCGACACTTAGGCAAACCATGTTTTATCTGTATTGCAATGGTCTTTGCAGGGACTTAGAAGAGGGTCACATAACACTATATTGGATACTTCCAACACCGAGAATAAAATAGTCACAAATTCAGAAGTGTGTAATGGAAGTGCAGTACGGGAGGTGTCACACCAGGAACAGTGACTCTGAGCCAGCAGTGGTCATGGCATTGTACCTGCCAAAGTGCAAAAGTTTATAAAAGTTAATGATGCAGCAGAGAAGGGGGTTGTGGAGGCATTTGCAAGACAGGAACAAATCTATACTGCTAAAGAGATCATTGAGAAAAAGGGAACAACAGAATTCAGTTTGAAATAAAAAACCAGCTAAATAATCACCACAGCAATATTAAAAATGTGTTTCAGATAAGACTTCTCTGTGTCTCCGTTTGTATTTGTAAAGGGCAATATTAATTCTCAATGATCTAATCACAGCACTTTGAGGCTGGTTCACAAAAACCTGGAACAGTAACAGAACAAAAGAAGGATGCAATTTGGTGCTGAGGAAAACAGGATGGTAATAATGAGATAAAGTGGAGCATAACTGCGGATCAAATGAAACAGTATGGTTTGGGAAGTTGTCAATAACAACATAGTAAACACTGAGTAAAGGCCACAGTGGTGAGAATCAAGGTTTCTGCTGGATCTAAAGCAAGAATCGTAAGAATCTTGGCATTGTATGAAATGCTGAAAAATGTATTAATAGCAACACTGAATAATGAATCAGAAATAACAGCAGGAGAAGAAAATTAAGACATTCTCAAAACCAGTCTCCAAACTACATAACACACTGTGCCAACAGCAGTGTTGAATTTTTGGTAGTTTGCAGTAAGGGTAATAAAAGAAAAACCTAAGGTTAAGAATCTGATGGTGCAGAAGTGCTGGGCACCTACATCCACATTTAATGCAATCTAGTATCATAGATTCATGGGACCTTTGAAAACCAGGCTCTAAAAAGATAAACCCCACAATTTAGCTGGACAAACTTGGTAATTAAAGATACCTAAAGGCTGTGATATTCACCCGAAGGAACCAACAAAGGGCAATTTAAACCTGGATCCCAAATGAAATGTTAGAGGACTGTCTTTAAGGAGATTCTGTGAGAAAACACCTTGCATAAGCAGGAAAGGTTTTGAATATCTCATTTATTCCTTGGTATATAACCTCTTTCTGTCATTGAGGGCACTCAGACAGCTAATGAGGTAGGTATAGCACAACCAAGTCTTTCCTGATAAATAAGTGTGATGGTAACACTTTCAACCTTATTGATTGGCCTAGAACAGAAATCATGATGATAATGGGTTTATGTATCCCTGAGAGGGAGTATAAAACAGGAAGAACAGGAGTCTTCTCCATAGATTTTGGGAGAAGGGCCATCACTTCACTGCCATAGTGGGAAAAGTGTGTTATATGAAGTAAATGTATTTGCACAACACTGCTGCAAGATATACGTATTTTATAGGTGGGGGAGCCAGAGAAGTTAATTGACTTGCCTATGGCCATGAAAGCAGTCAGTGACAGACCTGGGATTCATGATCAGGACTTCCTTGCCTCCTGCATCACGTTCAAACAGCTATCTGCTTGCTGGTCAGAGGCTCACTGCATGGTTGTTCTAATGTCCTGTATAAAGATAGTCATGCAAGGGATGTAGCACAAAGTCACTGAAGAACAGAGTGCGCTCTGTACCAGAAAGCAGATTTCTTCTGGAAGCTACATGTAATTGGGAACCTCTGGTGGGAAGCACACATCTGGTTTCTTCACCCTGGAATCTCTGGTGCTTAAGGCTTAGCACAATGAGAACCATTTTGATGACTAAATGTAACAGAGATAGCCTGTGTAGGCATAAATTACAAGGTGTCTGGTAGTGGAACAGCCTTTTCTCTATGCTTTTCTGACCCTTAAAAAACAAACATTAGCCTGGTTAATTCAGTGGACTCATCACATACAAGTATAGATCAGTCTATATTTCCATGTCCACAGGTCGGATATCTCCAGTTTTGTGTTCTTTTACCCACAGTTCCCTGTCTTTGGCAGGATCCACTTTCCGAAGCAACTGATCCACAAGCTCTACTGTCTAAAATGAACAAAATAAGAATCAAAATGTTAAGGGTGCATTTCAAGCAGAGACAGTCATTGCTCTGAAGCACAGAGCAGCTATAGGCACACCTACATTGCATTTGCAGACAAGTGAGAACTACATGTATGCAAGACTCGGTGGACAACAGCCAGATCTGACTGTGAAGCCTCATAGCGGGAAGCAGAGAAGAGGCTTTTAATGTCAAGCAGAGACAGGCTTCCTATGCCAAGCACTGGCCAGTTGGTCTCTGACTCCTGTCCTGCAATCTGTACTTCACAACAAATACAACCATGTACTGAGGTCGGCATACATCCTCCATATTTTAACATTTGAAAACTAGCCAGTTTTTTAGTAAGAAAAATATATATACTCCCTCCTCCAACAGTGAAACTATTTACCATCTTCCTTGCAAGAACAGATAGCCTCAAGGAGTACTGCATCATGCTGGGATAGCTAATAATGGCTTATGCTGACCAAATGTAATTCAATTCACTGTTTTTCCCAGCAAAAAGCTGTGATCCAGCAGCATGAAATGTAACCAGGATTAGAAAGTCCTGGAGGAGCAGGACTGTTGGGTGGCAGTGCAGTGCTGCTGACCACATACACTTTTCACATCTTCTTTTGATACAGGTCAGTCAGATCAGGATAGGGACCATTCTGCTCAGCTGAAGCACAGTAAAGACCAAAGGGACTGAACAAAAAGCAGACTTACACTTTGGTTGAACATGTCTGTCTCATGTCGCAGCTGTGTATACTGGCAAAGATGCTGTCGAATCATCTCCACCCTTTCAACTTCTAGTCTCTCAAGCTCCTGAACATGAAGAAAAACAAGTCCATATTTTTCTTGGAAGCTGAGCTTGAAGGCCCAGAGAAAGGATGACACACAAAAGGCTGCCAGTCAGTGCAATACTACCCCAGGGTCATGCTTTAGAGCTGAACTCTGTGGTTGCATATCCCTCTGATTTGCAGAGAAGTAGAGACAGCAAGCAACAGAAGCCACTTCAGCCTGACCCTAATGACAGAAAAGGTCGAAACCTTTCCAAAACTCAGACAACCAAGGCAGAGAGAGGAGCTACTGTCTTCAGGGACGCTGAAAATAAGAGTGAATGTGTTTCCTGCAAGAAGCTTTGCATGCTTTGTTGCTAGCTCCAGAAGTTACAGTGATTCCTTGGGGGAGCAGGAGATCGTGTTGGGGTGTATGGCTCAGAGGGCCTGACTGCACTCGGTCTAACCAGACACCTGTAAGAGCATTTTTATCTGTTCACCAGATGATGAGCTGGGACAAGTCTCCATCTTGCTCAGCTGGCAGTAAGCAGACCCCAACAATGTTTTAGCTCAAAAGGCAGCTGACTTCTAACTTTCCTCCTGATTTTTTCTGCCTCCCCCTTCTCCTGGATTCTGAAATTATAGCCCAAAATCTGCATTTAATCATTCCTTGTCCATCTGAGTGGCAGGAGTAGAAGCAGCATGCTATGGAAGTCTGCCTTTAAAGACACATACTGTAATGGACTTTGCTGTTATCACTAGAAAGCTCTGTATTCACAGGCACATCAACGGGGTCAATCTTAAAAAACCTGCCTTCAGAGGGCATTTCTGGTGTCCACTTACTGGGCATCATGGTGGAGCGGCAACCTGAGCATATACAAGCAGGCAGGCTGCTACACTGCCTTCCCTGTGCTATCAGCAATTTGTTAAACATCCTTTGGGAAACAGACTTTTCATTACAGCACAAACATCTAAGGTGGTAGGCTATCTGCCTGGGCAGGAAGAAGAGCAAAGGAGCTTATGGTATGGACACGAGTGAAACAGTCTGAGCTGCTATTACTGTTGCCAGTTGATGTACTGCCCTTATGGAAAAAATGGCCCACTTTGAACTCAGACTCTCTTATTTAGGGCACAGATGCACAGGACCAGAACACAGAATCCAGTGTGCTAGTGCTGGTAAGCATGTCCTATGCAGAACGTGCACTGTATCTGCACTGAAACTTCAGGAAGGAAGGTACACAAGGAAACACAATCTTCAGACCTTGATTCTCTCTACTTTGTATTGCATATGAACTAATCTGTACCTGAGCTGATCAGATGCAGACTGTTCTTCAGTTTCGATTTTATATTAGTGTATACCAAGACCTACCTTCAAATGCTTCTCAGCCTGAGTTTCACAACTAACAAACCTGCTGTGCAGCCTGCAGGCTATCACTTCCCTCTTGAGCTATCTACAAGCGTACTTCTGAGTCATACTTCTCCAGGAGCAAATATGCAGCTAACATATACCCAGCCATCCCTGGACACAGTGGCACTGATGGTCAGTGCCATTTGCATCAGTGAGAAACCATCAGTGAAGGTGAGAGGAGAATAAGATCCCTTATGTATAGGAATAGTCAACATTTTCTCTCTTGTTCCGCTTTTGGGAAGATGCCTGCCTCCTGGTTTTCCACTCACCCATCTGCCTTTATTTCTTTACTGCAGTTCAAATATTGCACTGACACACTTCCAAATGCTGAGCAATTTATTACCCTGCTTCTTATTAGGAGGAGTTTACAGTTTTGTGTTTGTCCAATGAGAAAAAAATACATGCAAAAGATATTTTTGTTTTCCACTTTTGAAAGTAATTGGCTGTTGTCCAGAAGGGCTCTAAGGAATGACGAGAGAGGAGTCCTAAAACCAAAGTACAGGTATTTCAAGGAATACAGCACATCAAAGCTGTATCTTGGCATCGTCGTGACTAACTCCAAAGGTATACACCTTTAGGGCGAATACTGTGAGCTGTGTTATCTTCAGAGAAATAGAACAATAGGCAATTAAAGCATACCTTCTCTGAGCTGGCAATACTTGTGAAGAAATTGTAAAATCATGGAATATAAAAATTCATTAATGTTTAAATGGATTCAATGATTTATCATGTTTTCCCATGTCTGTCTTGTGCATTACTTCATCCTTCCTGGGGACAATTCCAGTGTTCTGGCCCCTAAACAGCCCTGAACTGGTTTAATGCCTTCTGCAAAGAAACAATTATTTCTTCCTTCCCCTAATGATAGGATTTTTTTTTAGAACTGAGAATGGGAAATACAATGGGAGATTTGTCACCCAGTTTTTCCCACTGCTTTGCACTGTAACTAGCTAGGAGTGATGAATGTTGTACACTATTACAATTTTGCAATTTTATACATGTAAGGTACTACGCAGAGTTACATACCAGAGTGGTGGTCACCATTTCCTCAAACCACTTGGACTGGGCTTGATTGTAAAGATCCACACAGCGCATCAGGTCATCTCCTGAAAAGTTCAAGACAGCAACACATTAGTCTTCTCTAGCCAGTGTTATGGAGCTTAGAAGCAAATTGCAGTTCAGGTTTTGTAGACAGAGCCAGAGGGTTTGGAGGTCAGTCCTGGTGGAGCTGAAGGCAGTTCTGTTACATGCTATTTGCTGTGTTCAACAAAATTTCAACAAAATGCATGCACTTGATGTGTTGTTAAAGATCAGGTGATGAGGGTGAGAAAGAATGAGGGGGAAAGACAAGATTTTAAAAGAAAAATATGAACATTAAGTAATATTTTACAAAATGCCCAGAACTATGAAAGCAAGTTACTTCAGTTTAAAAAAACAAAAGTCATAGACAGACAGTTATACCTGAGAAATAAAATAATTAAAATGGGAAATCAATGATAATGAGTTCTTGAGCTTCAGGGTAGCACTCTGTAAGCAAGACTGCATTCTAAGATGGGTCTGTTTAAAACGGGAGCAAAGTGTCAGTCTCAAGCTGTCTGAGATTGAGGGACACTTATTTGCAACCTCAACCCAGCTGCACACTCATGCATTCTCCAGCCTCTAAAGATGCATGATTCCAGTCAAGCTCTGCCTTCCTCCCGTGTTCAGGGCAGTAACATAGTAAGCTGCAATTATTTCAATTTTTTGCATTTCATTTCATATTTCAGTTTTTCGATTTGTTGCAGGACTTTGCTCTGACAGAGAAGAAAAGGTGCATGGAAAATCTGGATGGCATGTCTCACAGATTACTGCTTTCCAGTTAGTAAATTCTCTTTCTTCTTTAAATGAGGCTCAGTTATGCTTTCCCTAATGGTTTGACACCTAGGTCCAGGGCTCAAATTCATCCTGTTGCTTTAGGTGGAAAAAGGTCCTTATACATAAACCAGGGATGAATCAAGCTTTATGAAAAGTACTCCAACAAATGTCAAAGAATTAAATGCATCTGGAAGTCTCCATGGACTTAGAACTTGGGGTGGCAACAAAACTCTACAAAGAAGCCAGGATTCAGGGCTTAAAGGTTGGCAATAAGCTTATCCACCTAGACAGGGAATGCCTAGTTTGACATGACAAGTCCGAAGTAATGGCTCCCACATTCCAGGAGGTTCCTCGGGAGCTATCTGACTTCGGCATATTCTCCACCGACCTGAGTGAATATGAGCCACTGTAGAGTCAGGAACATGAAACACATTAACAATCCATGGGAGCAGAAAGCAACGCCATGTATCAGTAACTGGTGGGATCATAGAAGGGCTCTGGTCTAGAGCTCTCTAGTCCTATCATCCATTTGCAGCAGGTTTAATTTCAAAGCTAGATCACTACACATTGCTGCTGTGTGCATCGTAAGCACCCCAGCTGGGCTGCTGGGTAGCACTACCTGCCAGGATGGGGCAACTCCTCCCCTGCCACGCACCGCAACAGTGGCACGAAGTGGGGGAGAGCGATGAGGACATTCACAGCGAACTCTGGGTTACTCTCATCCGACCTTCAGCTCTCCCTGGCTTGTTCAATAAATACCTATTACAAACAATATCTGAGGACTCAAGAGAATACAGAGAGGCTGTGAATTTGCAGATGGATAAAGAGCATCTCTCATGGAGCCTCCAGACGCTAACACATAACTTTTGTTTCTCCTCAAATACTTATCTATACACATGGTCTCACTAGGAATGACTCTTCTTAGTCTCCTCAAAACCCTGACAGGCTATCCTGAAGTTTTAAAAGCCTCAGAACTATGAAGGACCACTCTGCCAAGGAATGGACCTATGAAGGGATGAAACACAGAAGCTCCAGTTAAAATATATTTTCAGCAAAGGTACTGACAGAGCTGCACATATCAGCTTTGCAGGTCTCAAGAAAGAGAGTTCCTGATGGATGCTGTAGAAATGTTTTGAGCCTCTACAAAACCTGCATAGGTCACATCAAGTAGCTGTGTCCTCAGTACAGTATAGCATATACTATATCCTCAGTATCCCTTGAGCAGAAAACACTTTAATCACTGAGTAGCAGTGGAAAAAAGACAAAAAAGTTCAGTTTCAAGGAAAAAAAAAAACAGTAATAGCAAGCTTAATAAGCACCCACATAGCTGTGGGTGACTGTGATTTAGGAAAGAACCAAGGAAGGAACTATGATTTAAGGAAGAGACATCCTCAGCTGAGCTTCTTTGAATCTGACTTTGAAAATTTCACAAACATTCAGCATTCACAAACATCTCGGCACACTTTCACAAAACAAAAGGACAATTCACCCTCCTTTTACTGTTCTAACCCCAGCTACCAAAATCATCATTTTGTGATGTCTGACTTGGAAAAACTGGGCTTGTTTCTTCAGAGGATTTAATACCAAACAGATTTGTAGCACGGTTCACTTTGAGTTTGCAGCTACAATATTAAACAACAAGAAACATGTGGATGGATCTGCAGTTGCATCCCATCTTGTTCCTGTCATCCACAGGGCTGTGTTTGCCCCCGATGGACACAGGTACTCACCCGCTTGCGTGGACTTCCGTCTTGCCTTCTTAATTTCCTCTTCTGTCTTGTTGCTGAGCTTCACCTCTAGCTGCTGCGTTTTCATTTCCAGATCCTTCTGTCTCTCTGTCAAGGCTTTCCGGGCCTTGGAGTAATTAAAGTCATATGTTTTAGAGAAAAAGAGCTGACAGCTGCTTTCAGCCATCTATGACTCCTTCACACAAGTATTTGTCAGTAAGAAGTCAGAGACTCTGCATAAAACTGGGTCCTAACTGGGATTCAAGTTTTTAAGACACCATGTGATGTTCAAAGAAGTGTCATACCACCATATAGAAGTTGGCACCAACAAATCACAAAAGCATCTGAACTCTTCATAGGTTCTTAGAAAGGCACAGTACAAAAGGCATCATCAGACTTTCGCGTTTCTTAGTAACTTTCTCACTATTTCTGGAAGAAAGAGGAGCTGGAACTCTTCCAAATGTCTTAACCAGCATCACCAAGACACCTCTTCCATTTCCATTTCCTTTCCTTAGGATCTAAATTGTTGAAAGAATTTCAAGTATCTTACAAAATTTATATTTAAGTATCTTCTGAATTCAATACATACTTACCAGAAACTCTAACAATAGGAACTTTTAGACTTATTTCAGAAAAACTAATTCAGGTTCATGACAACAGCAGTTCATACTACAGAAATCAAGAACCTGAGACCTGGTTACAACTGATTATTTAAATTACTTTAAAGTTCTTCAGGCTTTTAAAACCTGAATTACCAGTAGCATTACTGAACTTCTACAAGCAAATTAGTAAAGTGTCTTAACAAATAAACATCATTACCACATATGCTTGCTGTCACCTCATTCGCTGAGGTTGCCTAAATACATAAAATAAAAATAACTTGTTTTGCACAGACTTGTTATAAAATAGGTCACATTTGTTCTTTATCCAGTTACAGTGTTTAAAACTAAACTTGGATGATTAGGTTTTTTTAGCACCTTGCAGTTTTCTACAGTCACACCAGCCTGCAAGTTACAATGCTCTTGGGGCATTACTTAAGTATTTCATTACTTGAACACTTAAAAACCCTGTGCTTGGTTTGGCAGCTCACAAGAGGGAGCTGCAGGAAAGCAACTGGAGAGAAACTGTGTGCTTCATCAGGCACAATGTAGACATGGCTTTTCCCTTTTTTTATTCCTCCTTCTCAAGGCTATTCTAATTCACTCTTTTCAATGTCCCTATTGAGGACTGTGTTTCTTTGCAGATATGATGGTGAAGAACTTACTGTTTTGCAGAAACATGCCTTCCCTGCATACATATGGTCTAATAACCTTGTGTATTCTGCAACAATTCTGTCCCCGGGTGAACTTTCTCATGTGCACTTTGATTTTTAATGAAAGCCCAAACAACCTTCCGGGTTGACTGAGCATGGTATTTTCATTTCCAACTTACACCCAAGAGCAAACCACATGAGGATACCATTTGGCATAAGTGTCTTGGCAGCCAAGACATGGGTATCCCATTTCCTGCCAGCTGCTGCTAAGAGAGCATTTTTTGTGGGTATAAAATTCTCCCTAAATCACAACTTCAGATACATACTGGATGTTCATGTTAAAACAGCCCCTGATAATAGGGTGCTGCTGCTGTTTGGGTTTTTCAGGTGAGGATGTTTGCTGTGAGGCACAGAAAACAGGAACTGGGAGAGGGTTTGTGACCTGCTGTGCCGGGTTCGAGCTGTCTTCTTTGGCCATCTGCTTTCGGCCACAGCACGAGAGGATACTGAGCCAGGCGAGCCTTTGGTCTGATCCTGCTGCTATTCTAAGGCAGAGGATTTTAAATTTTGAGGGCAATAGATGTGACTTCCAGATGCACATGAGCAAGGGGTATTTTCATCAAAGGTATTAGAAACATATTGTCCCAAACTGGGAAGGGGAGGATGAAACAAAAAGCCAGTTCAGCAGTAATGCGTTAGCCCTGCCTATAGCCCCCAGTTTCCCAAATCTCAGGTTAAGCAGCAAACAGTATCTGGGGCATGGCAAAGCATAACTAACAGCAGAAAGCACTCAGCAGAAACCCTTGTGGTTCTCTGTGGCAGAACAGAAACTTTCCATGGGACAGCTGCTTTTCTGTCCAAACCACCAGTATCTCATAAACTCTCCAGTTTGTTCTCTGCTCCCACCTTTTCAACTGCTGCATAGCGGCTGGCCAGATGCTTCCGTAAGTCTGCAATATGGTGGTCACACTTCTTCATGTCTTTCTTAAAGTTCTCTCTGAAGTTGAGCAGGGGTTTCTCTACCTCGCTCTGAAGCTGGTAATGAAAACAAAGGAAGAAATGGCAATAATGAACAGCTGGGCAGTAATTCCTGGCTCTTCTGCTGAGCAGAGCTCAGGACAGAGAGGAAACAACACAGACACTGCAGCCAAAGGCCATCTCATACAGCAACACTTCTCTTCCCCAAGGGAGCTCTGAGTGAAGCTACTGCAAAACTCAACTCTTTGCAGGACAGCTCTGTTAAGGGAACATTTACTGAAGGTAGAAAAACGACAGAAAACTTGTCTTCCTCTCTCCCTGCTAAATCATCTCTCTCTCCGTACACAGAAGATCAAACTGCAGGCAATATCTAAAGGACTACTTGAGGTGCTCTGATTCTAGCCTGATGCAACTTGCTTAAAAAAATACAAAGTACACAAACTAAAGCCACTACGCCTGATTGCAATAAGGTGAGTGAGTGGACCGTGGTGACAAGTTTGTGTTTCTTGCATAGCGAAAAGAGATCCATTAAGGGCATATTTTATTAATTTCTGTCAAGTATAAGGAAGCCTAAAGAGAAGCCAGAGTATTTACTCTCTAAGTAGTGGCAAGAAACCACTGAAATGAACTCAGGAGAGATCCATCAAGACTGCGCATGTGACTTACCTCTTACAAGCAGGACTTCAGAGTCAGTAATACTAAACTCTATCAGAGATTGTATCATATTGCTCTTTGGCTTTCTGATAGACAGTTTTGACATCTAGGAAATGTACTCTGAAGGGAAACGGCTATTTCACCTCCCCAGAAGCAACCAAATACTTCTTTTCTATTGTGCCTCCTGTGGGCATGCTGGACTCCATCAACACAGGCCAGCCAAGTCCATAATCACCTAACATGGCCCACAGTGGAGAAATATCAAAGAGTCCTTGAAAGCAAGTATTTTTGGCCTTTTTCCAGTGCTATTTTAATGGAGAAGGAAACTTCATTCAAGTTTACTACAGCCTTTTAATGGAGAGCGGCTACAAAGACAATCAAAGCCCTACAGCACACATCCTAGAGGTTAAACAAGCCTAAAGCTGAGCTTATTTAGGCAGATGAAGACTGGCACCATGGTGATCTAGTACGGCCTACAGTTATCTGAAGGTCAGATGCAAGGGTAATAGATCCAAATTCTTCTTCATAGGGCTAGGCGATGTCACAACACACAACTGAGCTTTGAGAAGTTCAGGTTGAATGTAATTTAAAAAAAAAATAAATCACCCAAATGGTAGCTGGGCACTGGAACAGGCTGACCAGAGAGGTCATGAAATCTCTGTCCTTTCAGACACTGAAGACTCTGCTAGACAAAGATGTAGCTGACTTGATCCACTGACTCTGAGTCCTGCTCTGACTGGGGGGTTGGACTACAAAATTCTGGACAATATTTTTAAGACAGTCTCATCAGGATGGCCCCAGACAAGCTAATAAAGACTTGTTCACAACTCTGCGGTCCAGCACGGTTACACAAACTCTCTCAAGAACAGAGGTACAAACCGATAGCAGTGTCAGGAGCATTGTCAATGCTCAACGAAACTGGAACAGAGAGAAGTTCAGGATGGCTTCAGTGAACTCCAGAGGTAATATATTACAACTGACAGAGATGTCTGTGTCCAACTGAATTTGAAGTAGCTAAACCATCTATGTGCCTTTCAGACTGCTCCATTAATAAATGGATTAACCTGGGCAAAAAATCCAACATGAGTCAATCATCCTCAATGGAAGAGGTGGCAACCTGACTCATCTGACATAAGTAGGCATTGCTGTGAAAACCCTTACAAAAATCCCCAGGGCCAGGGACACACCAAACAGGAGGGCATTTCACTTGCCTAATAGAAAGTAAACATATTTGTTTATTTCACATGGTTTTTAATGGGATGGGAAATTCTGAGATCTTCACAAAGATGGGAAACGCATCACCAGGAGGCTCAAAATGCAAGGCAACTGCTTTCTCCACTTTTGTGTTCTAGGAATCAAAGAGGCAGTCTTCTCAGTGAAGGCAGTCATCTTTCTTCTAGCATCATTATACTGCTTGAACTTACATCTTGCAAGAGGTATCACAAGCTACAAAATAGTCTCACATGTGAATGACCCAGGCTTTTAAATGCTGCATTATAGTTGTCCATATTTATCATTTTTTCTTTTTTTATTGGTAGAAAATCTTGCTAAAACATTTTCAAATGCATGCAATAGATTAAAAAAACGACAAACTACTTTCCTAAGATGAAGAGATTTAAAGCACCACTGTGTACAAACAACTCTAACACTTAACCATCACTGAACAGGTGACAAAGGACTTGAAACCTCAAGAAGTTTGCTAAAAGAAGTTATCACGTATAGGACAGAGACCCTGTATCTCTGTATGAGTATGGCAGCGACTTAAGCAGGAAGATAGAGGCATAGGGTTAATCATAGTATTAAATGCTGGAGAAAGTACACAGCTGAGTTATCAGAAATCACACTTCAAAAATTATTCTGATTTCACAAGTACTCATTTTTCCCTTTGCTCCATCAGCATCATTTCCAGAATGGCTGGTAACACACCAGCACATCCAGGCCAGCCCACCATGACTTCAACTAGTACAACACATGTGCATCTCCTCTTCCAGCAGAACTCACCTCCTGGAGCTCAGTGAGGGATAATCAGATAGCTGGAGAAGAGGTTCAGTGCCATGACAGCCTTCTTGAAGGATTCCTTGTGCGCATGTATCTACAGCTGACATGCCAGTCTGTACAGGCATTAGCAGTGTAGTAATATTTTATGTTCCAAATGCCATGAGAGTGCAGTCACCTTCTCCAATCTGTTCATGACCCTCAATATAACAGTGCCATGAAGGATTGTCACAGAAGTTGTTCAAAGTCTTCAAGGCTGGTGTTTATGATTGAATATTCTTGGTGTGCTCTGCACTGTACTGACTGCTTGTGCCAGCACTGACTGGTTTTATTTGACTATCAACGAGAAATATAATTACTACTTCCAAGAATAACTTCTCGGAAAGTAATAGCAATAATATGTTTAAAAACATATTCTGTTAATAAAAGAAAGCCGAAACTAGGAACTCCCACAGCAGGTACAGGAAGAGTTCAGAGGATGCTACAGGAGTTTCTGTGCAGGGTTTAAGGAAAGGTAAAATAATGAAAGAGGCCCTATACATTGCCTGCCTACATGCACACACCACTCCAGGGTGCATTTCTTCCTCTTGGAAAACAATACAGGAAGACAACGGGGAGCAAGAAGTATTTCACTAATTACAGCCCTGAAGTAGAAGTTTGAAGCAGAGCAGCAGGTTACCAATGCAGTGCCTGGTTGCCTGAGTAACCTCTGCATAGTCGCTTACAAACAGTGCAGAGCTATAATTTTCCTCCAGAACATGGCTGTTGTGCTGAGATATCTGCCACTGTATTGAACTTGATCACCCACAGAGGTTAACATAATGTAGCAGGATGCAAGAGTATGTCACGTGGTGGAAAAAAAATCAGATAAATACCATAATTTATACAAGAAATCTCCTTGGCCATCATTTCAGAGAAGATTCAAAAATAACAAGAAATAACTTCCCAGTGCACTTTTCAGAAAGGCTAACGATATGAAGAAGTCAGAGTCATGGTTCTCTTCCCTTCAGATAGATAGATTCTTGTTGAGAAGCCAAATATTAATTTTTATTTCTTCCTCTACAGAAGCAATCTGTTACAAGCTCTAGGTAAATTTACTTGAACAGGCTGGAACTTAGAGCCCTGTCACCGTTTCAGGCTGGGCCGGCGCTTAAAGCGGGTGGCAGATGCTCTCTGTTAACCCCGTCCCTTCCCAGAGGGGGAAGGAGAGGAGAAAAGAGAGAGAGACTGGCGGGTTGGCACTTACAACAAACTTTAATAAAACAGTAACAGTGAAAAAAAACAGTATAATAATATTAAGGCTAATATTAATAGTAATATAAATAGAGA
>NW_009601067.1:0-928 GCF_000690535.1 Cariama cristata
CCCCTGTTCAAGGGGATTGAGACCTCCAGTCCGGTAGCCTGCTCTTTGTGTTAGAGACCAGGGAGCACGGCAATTACCAGTAGTTAGAAACACTCCTGGTCCCCAATATCCTTCAGTTTCTTTTTCAGTTAAGAGTATTTGGTCTCCACCTGACAACAACACCCTCCACACATATTCTCTCTCTGATTCTTTGGGGCTGTGACTAAACTCCTTTTTTAATTTGGATAATTCTGTTGCAGTATACGGCACTTCTTTGGTAGTAATTTGAGGGGAGTCATCTAGATCGTTGTCATATGTGAACTCAGTTTTGATCAAAGGTCGGAGGGCACAAGGGGGCATTTCTAATTTGGCCAATCTTAATTTTGCCTCCTCTAGCTCCTCACAGGGGTAGATTACTTCCCTTTTGCGGGAGAAATGGACTCTCAACCATAAAAAATTCTTCTTCAAAATCAGATTGTAGATCATCTGCCTGAGCTCTCTGGTGTTCTAGTTACCCCTTTAGATTCTCTATTTGTCCTTGCAGGGATTGGACGCGGGTTTGCAAGGACTGAATCATCTGAGACTCGACACTACACTGCCAATCTCTTGCTTCCACAGCTATAGCCAAGCAGGCACCCAAATACAGCATAAATGATTGATTTTCCTTTCCCAGACCAAAGTCTAGCATCCTTTTGCAGGGCGCTGATCCAGTTGGTAAAACTCTGCAAATTATACCAATTTTCTAGTGCCCAATCAATACCTGGTACCGAAAGGTGCAAGTTAAACTTCTCTAACAAATGCTATAAATTCTCTAAAAAATGTTATAAATTGCATAGGAATTGGATACTCTGGGAGATAAATAGTAAAGAGCCCTGGCTCTACCGCAAGTGGAAGTAGAAAGTCCAGAAAGAAAAGGAGGGCCTCGCCCCTGGTGGCAGAAGAGCCCAAG
>NW_009601068.1:0-24825 GCF_000690535.1 Cariama cristata
CCTCGAACCAGGACACCACCACCCCACCACCCCTGGCCAAAAAAAAAGCCAAACCCTTCCCCAAAAAACAAACAAAAAAAATTTATTAGAGGTTTAAACAACTATTAATTTTCTGTTAATTATATCGGGGGGAATCCTTTATTTCAAAATCAGTCTTAAGTACAACCATGAGTAAACACTCAGATTTGTTGGTGACTCTGTACAGAAAATAAATGGGCTGTTACCGCAGCACAGATCAATACTCTCTCAGTTCACATGCTGCTAATAAAGGACTTTTCTCACATTAGGGGAGCAGAGGTTCTCCTGCCATATAAAGCTGTTACTGTCCTTTATTTTGCCATTAAAAAAAACCTCTAGTTCATAGTTTCTCTTTCTTTAATTTCCCCTTTCTCTTAGTGTAGTATTATTTGAAGTGTATAATACATAAATAAGAAGTATCTTCTCCAGAAATATTCTAAAAGCATGGGCAGAATTCATCATAGATGATGACCTCAACATTATGAATGCATGTATAGATTGTATTTAAACATTGCGGAAGTGACCACCATCAAGTCTCTTGCAGGAAAAATAAAATTTACCTTGGAAAATGGACTCATACTACCATCCTTTGGGCAATTTATTTTGGTTCTAGGCATTATGTGAAGGTCTGATAAATATTTGAAGAAAGAAGAATACATCTGACCCCCAGTAAAAAAAAGTTTATGCTGTTTATGGTGTTTGGAGGCATGCATTTCACAGGTGTAAAAATTTGCAAGCAGTCCTGATACTGAAGCTCTGTTCCTCCCGCGCTTTGATGGACTTAGAGCTGTCGTTGCTGACTGGCCAGTGGCCCACTGCTGTGGGTATGGATCTGTGTCAGGCAAGGTCCACCTGCTGAGAAATAATCTCTGTTTGGAAGAATGGACTTTTGGAAGTCTTTTGGTCTGGTGGACCAGTGGAATTGTGCGGCCTCTTTGTCTGTTAGTATTTATCTCCTGATTGATGAAAGGACTGCCTTTAGGTACTGTTTTGCTATCTTCATGCAGGGAGTTTATCCAAACAAAATGCAAGATGATATACTTTATCATTTTATCAAGATTCCTATCATTACGATGCCATGGGGGTTAATCAGCGACATGCGCTTACAGTATTTTTCTGTGAAACTGTTTCATTGACCATTGAGAAGCTGTGAATGGTTTTTGGGGCTGGAAGGGTGGCGAGCAGGATCTGATGTTCGTTTCAGCAGTGAATGCATGCTCTGTTGTATTGTGGTGAGGAAAGAGCAGAGAACACGCATTACAGTTGAGACTAGCCTGCCAGAAAATGTGGTCGGTTTGGGAGATCCCAGTCCACATCACTGTACTGCCTTGTCTGAAGCAGAAGTTCAAGTTGTGGTGTAGCACAATGGTTTTCATGGTGTGTTCTTTCATTCTGCTGTTGTTGCAGGCTCATGAAAGCTACATGCTGGGAGATAAGAGTGTTGTTAGGAGGCTAGAGGTCTGCATATGCAGTAGAGACCTCTTGGAGATCCACAGATTTAGAGTTGAAAAATCACCTGGGTTTTTTTCCATATCCCAACTTACACCTTAATAACTAGAATATTGAATGGCCTTGTAGGTGCTCTGGATGTTCTTTTTAATTTCTGAGAGGTTGGGTGCTCATTCCAGTGAGGAGCAGGATACTGCAAAATTGATTTTGATACTGCAAAATTTTCACAAAGGCTGAGAAACTATTAACCATCCAACACTAACTCAATATGCAAAATTATTCTGAGAGGTGTTGTGTTATTACTACAAAGAATACTTAGTGGCAAATTCTGCTGTTGTACGGGCATAATCCTGTGTATGTCGTGTAACCACATCTGTTCTGCATTACGTTTGTCAGTGAATCAAATGTGAGAATTGCTCTAAATGGATACCTTTTGTTTCATAAATTTATCCTAGCTGCAGAACCTGAAAATAGCCTGAAAAAATTCAAACTTAGGGACTACTTAAAAGAAGAAAAAGATGTAGTCATTAGAAAATAAATGTTTACCTTTTCTTTTTAGGTCAGAAGACTTGTCTCCACTTACATGGTATCTTTCCTTACCTCTACGTACCATATGATGGTTTTGGACAGCATCCAGAATACTATCTTCGTCGGGTGGCATTCAGCATTGACAGAGCACTTAATGTGGCTTTAGGCAATCCATCTTCTTCTATTCAACATGTTTTCAAAGTGTCATTAGTGTCTGGAATGTAAGTATGACCTGTTAGGATTTTTGGTTATTTGTTTTGAAATGTTTTTGCAGTTGTACTGTGTAGAAGCACTTGCTATGGACTTGGGTGACTGCAGTGGTTTTTCTTTTTCTTTTCCCCCATGTGTGTGTCTTCATGCAGGCCTGTACAACTACTAAATAACTCTTCTCCCTTGCTTTGACTTTAACGTATTGAATAGGTTTTCCCCTAAACACTTGACAGAACCATTCTGTCCTTAACTTGGATCCCAGTGTCTATAATTTTTCCGAATCTATTCCTTTTAAGCTTTTTCTGTCTCTGCTATTACAGCAGTACATTCCAGCCGGCATTTTCCACCTGTCTGGGTTATTCTAGGTTACCTGTGACCAGACATGTCTTGCAGGAGCCTGCCTCTGGGTCTCCTTTGTTCATCTAAGATGGCCCCTTTAGGAAGCACATCACAGAGACTGTCAGGTCATGTTTATCCCTCTGATTCTCACAGCAGCACAGGCTGTGAAGTGGAGGCTCTTAAACATTCATTTACTTATTTGTCAAACTGACTGTTGTGTTTTATTTGGTGTAGCTTTCTACTGCTGCTGGAACTACATGCTATTATTGAATGTTAACATTTTAAGGATTCTCTTACTCTATTTTTATTTAACTTGCATAACCAAGGACTGAAAAATATGTCAAATGATAGTGAATAATAGGAAACTGTCCTGGAGGAACACAGTTAGTCTATACTTGCATTGAATTTTTCATCTTCAAAGCAATGTAAATGCTAGTTGTCAGTACTGTGCAGCACTATCTTTTTCTTTTTTTTTTTATACACTTTTGAAATATGTTCTTTCTCACTATTAAGTTTAGGAAGTTGTCTTCTTTCTGTTCTCAGCCAGTTTCAGTGGTATCTTCCAGGTATTGCTAGTAAAGTGAATGCAAAACTTCTTTTCATTTTTAATCAGAACTTTCTGATATGTTTTTGCAGTAACAAGGAAGGTAACCCACCAAATTTCTTATTTTTGTTCTTTTTGTGAGGACTGCGTGAATTGTAGTATGGCTGTTCACCTCAACAGTGAGAACTGGGCAGAGTAAACTGCTGAAGACAATCTTTCCTCGAATCAGTGAGAAAACAAGAGATGGAGATTAGGAGAACCTGCCTCTTTTTCACCTCTCTTGCCTTAGAGCTTTGATACAGTCATTACTGAAAGTCAGATGCTTTTTGCCTCAAAGCAGCATAGGAAAATGTGTTTTGTTTGCTTGTGTAAGAGGCTAATGGGAAGCACCTAACAGAAATTGTAATACATCTTCATCTTTACCTGGGTAGATAGACATGCTTATATAGTCACACAAATCTATTTGTTTTCTTCTGTTCTGACGTGAGTCAGATTCTGCTCGTAGATACTATAGTGTCTCTGTGGTCAGAAACCTAATTATTCTTTGAATCTTGGAGATTATCTTATCCCTTCTCTCCTGCGTTAGCAGGAAAATTGTTGTGTAATAAAGGTGTTTGCTAAACCTTTTTAAGTTTAACATAAGATTTTTGTTGCATTAACTTCCAAACATAGTGGAGGTTCAGGAACGAAAAAGAGGCAAAATATGCTGTCTTTGTGAAGTTAAAATAGGTGTTCATAGCTAACCTTGGAAGTGTTGATCTTGCTCTCCCTGCTACCACGTCAATGTGAGTATGGATCACTTGCCATGCAAGTGCTGACTTGTTTTGGTTTTTTTTTTAAATAGCTTTTAATTTACATGTCTACAGCACATTGAGTGATTATAACTCAATGTATATAACCTGTCATTAGGCTTATACTATCTCTATGAGAAAGAGGTTGATTCATTATACAAGATCTGATCTCCTCCTTTTCAACTTAACAGCTTTAAGTTTGTTGTTTCAATTTAGCTCAATTTTAACATTGTAAACATTTTTTTTTTAACAGTTTAGTCTAGCTTTTGGAGATATTAAATGTGTGCATGTTAAGGATAGCAGTATTAATGCTGTGGGTGTGCAGTTCTGCTGAGTTTGCATTTAATTTAGAACTGAAATCCCTCTTACTACTGAACTTCAGTTTCTTGACTTAGCAGGTAGGCATGCCAGTTGTATTTTTCATAATATTTTTGATTAAGAGATTTTATTTTGTAGAGGTGACATTTAAATGTATGGTCTCCTGAATTTCTGTTGACTTTGGTTGTGATTACTGCAAACTGTATACTTCTTGCATTCACACAATGTGTTGAATTATGGCCTGTTTCCTTAACATGCTGTTTTACAAGCATGTTAGATTAGATTAGAATTCTAGATGCTGAAAAGTCAGTAATTCAGTCAAGTAATACCAGAATTAATGCTGCCTGTTCAGCCTCAGTTTAGTCTTGACATATTCATTATGCTATGTATTCTTTAATTGCATTCTCAAATCCTATTTTCTTCAGGATTCATGCCTCATTAAGTGCATGAGATGATTAGTAATCACTGAAAAGGGCAGCTATTCACTCTTTTAACCTGTACGCATTGTTCAGTTTTTTTACATAGCCAGTATTTACTCATTTACACCTGATCTACAAAAGTCATGTCCTTAAGGACTTTGTTATAGCATTTATCAGAAAGGCTGAATGCTCTTTTTGAAGCAGTCCAGCACTAATAAATTTATTAAAAGTACTATTATGATAGTGTGCTATCAGTGTGTTCACATATGGGGAAAGTGAGAAACAATGTTATGCCAAAAGTGCCTTCTAATTTATTTTTTGGTTTTAGATACTTTGATATGTGTAGAGCCTATTCTTTTTATATAGTAACGTAGTGCTCGCCTTTGGCCTGACATGTGGGAATTTTCGTTCTCCTGGATATGCAGTTTACCTTCTGATTTCCCACCCCCTCCCCCCCACCTCTGGGTTTTAGTACTCTTTAGAGTAAAATGTGGTTGAATAAATGCCATAGCATAACTGGGTAGCTTCTTGCTTTTACTTCTTCCTCTCCAGGCCTTTTTATGGTTACCATGAAAAGGAGAGACAGTTCATGAAGATTTATCTTTACAATCCTGCAATGGTAAAAAGGTAAGGATGTGGTGATATGAAGTTCTGGCTGATTTCCTTATATCTTGAATTAAAAAGTCATTTTTTAAGCAAGATTCACCTACATCTTAATAAAAGGGACAAAACTATTGTCCACATTTTTCAAAACAAGTAAGAAAATTGCTAATCTGAAGCACGCCAATAGTCTTTTTTAAGCAGTAGCATGTTAGGAAAGCAAGACCAAAATGTATTTGCCTTTAGTTGTCTTGTATTAGCTGTAATTCTTGAACACTTGAACAAATTTGCATCAGGTTACTTTTCCTGTAACTTTTAAGGGAAACAATGTAGTACTCTTTCATATATTAAGTAGTAGATTTTGGTAGTTTTGACGTTTTTAAATTCCAGCACGCATTATTAAATTTAAAATATACTTGGAAAACTGGATAGTTTTTGTTATTAGGCAGTTTTTCTATTTCTCAGTAGAATAATGTTCTGTTAAATGAAAGGACAGTTAATCTCAATCTTGCTGTCACAGTAGTTGGAGTAAATTCAGGAATAAATAAGAAGAAATTATCTCTCAAGCATAAACAGAAAACCCTTGAATGTGTAGTATTACCTATCGGAACAGGTTTTTTTTAAAGATCTAATACGTGATCATAACATAGGATTGTCTGGTTTTTGTTCTAGGCTAGCAAAGTTTTGCGTTTTAAACTTCTGTCTTAATGTAATCTATATGTATGTATGATGTGACAGTTGTTTCAAACTTTGGAGCTTCTCATGTTTGAATTACTCCTCTGCAAATAAGGACTGATACTTCATTTAATTATTCCTTTATTTTTTTCTGTATAAAACTTTATTTTTTGAATCCAGTTTATTGCATTTAGAAATGCTTAGTGCTTTTCTTTGATTTATAGATATAACCTGTTACTTTGAGATAAATTTATTGCACCAATTTATAATTATCCATATACCTGCAGTTATTTTTTAATGTGTAGATGTTTAAAAGAGCAGATTTGTCATGCTTCTAGGAAGTTGTTAAAATACTGCTTCTGTGTACACAGTATTTTGTAAGTTTAAAACCATGCAGGGCATCCTCATGTATATGTCAAGGAGAATTAGAGAGACTTTCAAAGTTATTGCCGGTGTGTAGGCATATGGCTGCCACAGTTATTCTGTAGAAAGATTTCCATGGATTGTAGCGGAGTAGTACATGGTATGATGTTTTTCCAGAATTTTGTTTTTTTGTTTGTTGTTTTTTGTTTGTTTTTTTTTTTTTTAAGCTGGAGAATTCGCAGCTCCTTTGTAATTAACACCCAAATATTGAATCGTTATTAGCAAAGATCATTTTTATGGGTCTGTTGTTGTGAAAGCAAAATTCTTAAGTTGAAAATACAACTAAGGCAAAATTTAAGAAGTTTCAGTATTTTATATTTTGATAAAATCAAATATCCATATAGTTATACTGGAATAATTTTTGGTTTATGTCCTAATTTGTCTTTAATTTTAGAGTGTGTGAGCTTCTGCAAGGTGGAGCCATAATGAACAAATCTTACCAGCCTCATGAAGCCCATATTCCCTACCTCCTTCAGCTCTTTATAGACTACAACTTATATGGAATGAATTTGATAAACCTGGCTGCTGTCAAATTCAGAAAGGCAAGGAGAAAAAGTAAGGTGTTTATTTCATAAGACCAAGTAATTGTTTTGAAGGCTAAAAACTACCATTTTGAACACAACGTCACTAGCTGTCAGACTTCTACCGTAGTTTGTGGCTGAATGGGCATCTTGTGTTGTTTCCCTGTAGTTTGCTTTCTGTGTCAAAACAAAGTCTGTGTGTAGCTTTCTAGCACTTTTCCTTTTTGTGCCTGTGTATTGGGATTGAGGAAGAGTCTGCTTCCTGAAACGAGATGCTATATATCAAGAAACGTGTTCTGTCGGCAGTGCAGCTGTGACTATTTTCACAAGATGACCACACCTCTTCTCAAGTGAGAAGATTAAAAATGGTTGATATTTAGTTGAATAATTTATGTGAAAGATAGCATATGAATACTGTTGCTTTAATTTTTTGATCTTTGGTTTTGATCCCTATATCAATTATAATTAATTTTCTTTGCTGCAGTAGTGTCTTTACAAAAAATTATGGCTAATCATTACCCTGCTCACAAATAATGTTTTTAATTAAAATACTTGTGTTTGTACCAAGGTCATTTGCTCTAAGGTGAAATTTGAAATATTAATGTCTGAGCAAAGGAGGTATCTTAAATTTCCGTTTTAAAAAATTAGTTTGGCATTTTGAATGTACACCCTTACACAAAAATGAAGTTTGGCCAGAACATCCATAATGTTACCTAAATGCTTCAGTATAAGGGGGAGCTAATAGTAGGAAAACCATAATGTCTTTGGTAGTTAACATTTAGAAAAATAAGTATTGTTTACTTTAAATCATAATTGTTCCTGCAGCTAAAGCAAGAGTTGAAAAGAACGGTAAAGTATCTTTCTGTAAAAACAGCAAGTAATAATCATACTGACTTTAATTTTGTCCCATTATTTTTATGCATGTATATTCAGACAGCAATAAATTCGTGCATGGGATTTCATAACTGATTCTCACCTAAAGAAAAATACTCTTTTCATACTCAACTATAGACCACACTTTTTGCTGGTGTAAAAACTGTAGGAAGACAAAAGCTCAGCCGTGCACAGAGCATTTTCAGGATCTTCAGTCCTGAGGAAGTATAGTCACGTACCTTTAGTCTTCCAGACATCCAAAGCGGCCTTCTGGAGGCATGCAATGTGGTGGCGTTGAATAGTTGCTCTCATTCCTTTTCCGTAGATCTTTTCTCTCTCTTTCAGATGGTAGATGAAAAACATAAGCTGTTTATATTCACCTCCATCATTTATTTAAGAATGAGAGACCTAGATCTTGAACGGGAAGAAGAGGGTGAGAGTGGAGCATGGGCCAGGACCAGTGGACCTTAACTATTCTGGTAGGGAAGAATCCAATTGGATAAAAGCAAGAAATGACAGACTACCTTGTCCTGGCGTGATCAGATAATGGCAGCAGTGCTCCTAGCAAGATTCATACCGCTTTGCGTGGCTCCACATCACACATTTATAAGTAGCCTGCCTCAGTCTGTTGCAGTTGCCCGATGCAGGATCACTATCTACTACTCCTCGCTCAGCAGCTGTGCATCAGATGGTTTGTCCCTGGTACAACCTTACAGAGGCAATGCTGTCAAGAGGCCCGTCCTTGCACAGCAACCCTGAGAGTCATAGAATCATTGTGGTTGGAAGAGACCTCAAAGGTCATCAAGTCCAATGGTATACCCAATGACACCATGCCTGCTAAACGCACTAAAGCATGTCTTGAAACATCACATCTAAACATTTTTTGAACACCTCCAGGGATGAGGAGTCCACCACCTCCCTGGGGAGCCCGTTCCAATGCCTAACGACTCTTACAGCGAAGAAGTTCTTCCTAATATCCAACCTAAAGAAGTGCCATCCTTTCATAACTCAGACCTGTTGGAGTGGTGTAGAAGGCACAGCCTCTGCTCGTGACCGATGCACTTACCTGCCTGTTCCACAGCTGCTGTGTCTTGCGGGTGTGCATTCGTTTCGGGCAAGTGTGGTTTGTGCCGTGCAGGCCAGGCTGAACATTGTTTCTTAGACAGCAGTAAAAGCCTTTGCCTAAAGATGTGCAGCAATTGCTTATTTTTCTTCCTTTGCAGATGATGATTTAAAAGTCAGTCTGGCAAGGGATAGAAAATTCAATAATAGATGTGTTCCTAAATGTAAGCAAGCAGCCTCAGGAGCCTGTTTCCAGGGGTATTTTTCTCACAGACATAAGTAGACTGAAGGCTGAGAGAGGTCAGCAGGCAAATACGTAGTAGCAGGAATACTCTTGTCTTCATCAGCCTTTATCCAGAAGATGCAGGAGTTCTTTTTTTCAAGTTCTTGTCTTTATGGGTTGTAAGAAGGAAGGCTGCAAATTCATTCATGCACCGCGTGCCACTAAAACTTTTATTTTCAGTAGTTGAATCTTCTGTAATACGACTCTGAAAGACCTTGATGTGTCACTGGTACTATCTTCAAAGATCTTCATGTCAAGAAAAGGGGGATATTGAGTGTCTTTAAATCTCTATCCCTGTGAGTAACTTTACTGAAGAAACAAACTAGTAACAGGAATTTGAGCCTTGATTTTTAGAAGTATTTGAAAGTAGGGTTCATAAGGAATAAGAAAGGGTGTAATGCGCTGAAACTACTCTGGGGTGGTATTTGAAATGCGTGTGGCTTTTAAAAGTCATAGTGTGTATTTTACCAGTTGGCCTATAATCTTGCATAAGTGCCGTGATGTATTTTCCTTTAAAATATGCGACTATTCAGTCCCATTTCATCACCTCAGGATAATCGAGTTGGGAGATGAAAAATAACAAGAGATGTTTCCATGCAAGTCAGCTTGCATTTTAGTACAGAGAATTAGCTGGTATGCCACACCGTAAAAACATGGCTGTGTTTCTTCGTGGACCAGCTCTGCCTCAGGGCATGACATCACTTGTGAACAGCACAGATGCTTAAGCTACGCTAGGTTTGAGCTGGGTCTGTGCAAATGGGATCAGGTATCTTGTGTTGTCTTACTGGAATCACCAGCTTAGGCATTGCAGTGCCTGGACTGTGTTTTAGTGCAGGTGTGGCCAAATGTCAGCGAGCTCCTGCATAAACACTAGCATGTCTTTTCACCACACTCGAGTGCTATGTTTCCCATGCGAGTTCAGTGTCTGTGTGCCCTGTGCACTTAGGACTCTGATGTAGGGGCAGGGTTTGCAGGAACTAGTCTGGGTGCAGTAAGTTTGGTCTGGAACATATTTGATTTATCTTGCTGGATTTCAGTTGCTTCTATTTGTAGCTTCTAGGCACTTTTGGCATGATGCTTCCCAGTTGCTTCTGTAGTAACTAGATTATTCAGGGCTTTTTGCTACATGAGATCTCCCTATCCCTGCTATTCCAAATAGTGGAATTCACTGGCAAGACTCTGTTATGAAATTTACTTTAGAATTATAGAATAAAAATACATGTTCTAATAAATATTTATTTATTGAAGGCCTCTGACAATGGAATTGTTCAATTAGTGTATCTTTAACAAATGCAAAAGTGTTTGCTATGGCTGAAAGGTAAATTTAATTAAAAAAAAAAAAACAAACCTGCTAGTGTGTGACACCAACGTAGCTTGGAAAATTCAAGGTTCAAGCTGGTCTTTCACATAGAAGTGGGAAACTGAGTAATTTTCAAGGTCTTCTCCCATTCTGCCTCCCCCCAACTCTATTTCTGGGCTTTTTTCTTTCTTGTACCACATCCTGTGTATATTGTCTTTCCTTCCTCTGAAGAGTGAAGGTTTGGAGGAGACCACAAGGGAAGTAGTAAATGTTCAGAGAGGACTTCTCCAGCATGACTTTGGAGCATGCTTCCTTACACTGAGACCTCCGAGCAAACTTACGCAGTGTTTTCCTAAGTTGTAGGTCAGACAACATCTGCCTTCATTGCAGGTTTCCACTTAACTGCTACTACCACTGCATCTAGAATATATTGTTTCTTCACTTTTAGCTCACAGATAAGAAAGAGAAGTGTGAAGTAGAATTTAGTTTTTTCTTTGGCTTCTGATTTCCATTGGGATCTGACCTGAGGACCCAGACATTTGGGAATTCTGAAATTTACATCAGACTCCACATGATTTACTTTGAAACTTGCGCAAATAGGAAAAGATTGAATTTAGGTTAAGATATGACTAGAACACAGCAGATGCAATTCTAATAATGTCGATGTTTTGAGAATATATTTTTCTTTTGATATGTATCTACATTTAGAAGGAAAGTTAAAATCATTTAAATGATAGCGTAGTTACTTTTTGAAGATGATATCATGCAATGCTATTTATTCTTTAGGAGCATTTGGACTGATAGTATTAAACAATAAATGCAATTATATAATGATATGTGTTAAAAAAATACTGCCACATAAATTAATTCATTTCTCATACTATTTTTTTTCTAGGTGGTACATCAGGTGCAAGTAAATGTCATAGAATTCATTTGCCAGAAAATTCAAACAGCGCATCTTTCATTGAATGGGAAGAAGATGAAATACCAAGGTCAGCATGCCAAATTTTTTTTACGTGTGCTGTATTTTCTTGTGTACATCAACTTGTATGTACGACAGGGTTCCAGTCTCTCATTTAAAGGACGCTTATGTGTTTTACATATTTTTATTTTTTTTTTAAAGTACTAATGTGACACAGACTATTGTTATTTAGTTTCTTTGTATAGTTTTGGTCATCTGACACTTTCTGGTATATGATTGTAAAGATCTAATTGGGAGATAACAATAGGAATATATGTGGCAAATTCAGCTTCTGGTTTTTGGAAGATGTGTTTCTAGCTAATGACTTCTGATGAAAAGCTAAGCAAGTTTAATGGTTATAGAGAATACTTACACATCAGTTCACAGATTCTGTTTTTGTAATCACCCTTAACTAACATGAATAGTGTGTGCTGTCGGAATATTCCAATTTGTCCATTTCAAATAGTAGCTACATAAGAATCTCAGCTTAGAATTTTCGTGTCCATCTCCCGTGCTCTTCCTTTTTTCTAGACATTTCCTGGTCTACAGCTTGTAATTTGTAATAGCTTTACTTCTAGAAGAAAAGAAATATATCTGAGGTGTTGGGGTTTTGGGGACCGGGGGGGGAGAGAAACAGACAGTATCTGGTGCTACCTCGATTTGTATAGTTTACCCATAGCAAGTTCATTCTTTAAGCTACTTTCTAATGTTTGACAGGTCCTGTAAAGACTCTGTCATCTAGTTGTCTTCTCAGTCTTCGGGTAGTTCCTGTCATTCTTCTCTGAATAGCTTAATCAGACTCATTATGCCATGCTGCTTGCTAGGATTATGTACTGGGAGCATTCACTCACTCAGTAGAAAGTAAAGTGCATTAAACCATACTTAAGATTTTTCTAGTGTGCAAAAACTTGAGCTTGTGTGAGGTAGCATCTGGCTACTCCTATTTTAAGGAGGTTTTGAAACAACATTCGTCCGATGGTTTTCTTGAGATTGCACTTGAGGTCAATTCATATCCAGTTGTCCTTGGGCTATTTCTTCTCCTTTTTGGCTGCATACTTTGTTCATATTCCATTTCAGCCTTTATTTGGCTCAGTTATGTAAGCCAAGTTATTTAACCTCTGTGGGGCTGGATCGTAAGTTAGACCAGGATTGTCTGACGTTACTTCAGACAGATCTGGGGAAGGCGGATAAAAGGAAAGCAGAGTAGCCCTTCCTGACTGTCAAACCCAGAGAGGGATGAGCCCAGCATAGCAGGAGCCAAGGCGCTCATCCTCATGGCAGTATCCACAAGCCACCTTTCTTCCTCCTACCATACTTTAGTGTATACAGCCAGGGGTGCAGTACCCCGCTTGTGCTAGTTCTTCTGCGGCTCTCACACGCATTCCAGCAGCAGGATGTTAGCAGTAATGGGGCAAATACCAAACCTGTCCATTTCCCTAGCGTTCATTCTCTGTACTTTTGCTTATAAACATTCTAGGATTTATTAGTACAAGATGTTTCTCCTCTTCCTTTTTTTCCCAAGTCATGATCTTCCATTTGGAATCCCTTGGAAATTCGTATAGGGTCTTGCATCCCGTTTTAAAATTTCATCCTGTTTCTATTATTCTAAGTTATCCTGCTTTTTTGATGCTATTTTATGATACTATGATCTGGTTATGTATCCAGTATGTCTACCAGCGTGCCTTAACAGCACGTTTCATTAGTAGACTCCTGCATTTCCTGCCAACAATGTTAATGAGACATGAAGTAAACTTAGTCTCAGAAACTGGTCTGTATTCAGTTCTACAAATTTTGTATCAACCCTCGGTCTTTTTTATATAACCAATAGGAATTTCATTTTTAGCCAGCTCTTAAAATGCTTTAATAATTTAGGAACTAATTTACATCTTCTCCAACTGAAATAGTTTCCCATTTGACACTGTGTCAAACATTCCTTTGTCTAGAAAATTAATTCTTTTTTTAAAGGTGTTCTAGCATGGCTGTCTTCCACATGCTGTAAGATGTACATGCCACTGCACAGTAACAAACCTGAACTCTTTTCCATTCCTGATTTTACTCTGTTCTAGATCTACACAAAATCAATTGTCTGTTGTAATTTCTCCTGGATTATTTATGGGAGGCATCAACTTAAAACAGTGTTCTTGTAATCAAACCCATACTGCAGTTTGTCCCATTTTCAGATTGTCTTCCTACTTTATTTCCTTTAAAATTCTGAAAATTTGCGTCTAGCTTGGTTTAATGGACCTGTAATTGTCATGATCAACCTTGCTGAAAGTAAATCTCACCCAGACAGTATATGAGATACCTATACAAGTAAACCCTTGTAACTGTTTCCTAAAATAATTATAACTCAGATTTTTTCCATACTGTTTTTATTCTTCCAGTCTACAGCATTACTTGATATCTGTAAAGCTACCCTTTTTTCTTTATTTCTGGCTTTCCTTAACAAAGTGTATTCTGTATTCCAAACATTTAGTTTCTGTTTGTAGCTATATTGATTTCTAGTTTCATGTGCAATACCAGCACAGTCCTCTCACTTTATTATCCAGTTGTCTTGAGTTCAAGTTGAGATATTTAACTGTTGGGTGAGTTGTTTAGCAAAAAAATTTTACTTACTGTATTTCACCATTAGCTATTTCCAGCGGCATTTGGAGTTTCTCCTGTGTGTCAGTTCTGAACTTCTAAGTCTTTGCTTGTCCTTTATATCAGATAGGAAGGTGTAAAATCTTTCCCAAACTTTCACCTGTACACTTAAGTTGTTAGTTCTTCTTTCAAGAAAAAGCAAAAGGGGAAAAGACAGTCAAATGTTGTTTGAGACAGCAAAATTTCTAGGGCTGTGTTGTGCTCTTAGTGATTGGGATGTCTGTTTAGACTCATTATCCTTGGTTTTGTGTACATTGAGAATAAATTTTAGAGATAGTCCAATGTGTATCTGCCAAGTCCTTGCTGCAAGTAGCAGTTGACAAGTTCTCTGGTTTAACCAAACAGTGCCAGTAATTGGGCATTTCTTGACTTTGGAGTACAGAGTGTCAAGTGGTTGAAATCCCGTGCTGGATGCCTGGTAGATAATAACTTTTGAATAATATTTTGTATACGTCTGTAACATTAGCAGCATTTTGCATGAGCAAATGCCAGTGGTGGTTCCTTACTTCAAAAAACGTTTGAGAACTATGCCAAAGTTTTTCTTGGTGTTTGAACTCGCTCTTCAGTACCAGGTAGCACCTTGCTACTCTGCCACTTCTGCAGAGCAGTTAACCCAGCCATGTCCCGTCTTGCTCCTGGCAAATCTCTGAGTTACTAACTTGCCACTATAATTAGCATACTGTATTAAGCCAGGGACAGTTCTTTTAGTCAAATTCTAGAGTGATTCTGTTATGAAGTAGACAAATGTCCAAAGCCACTAGTGCCCAGGAATCCCTGATGTTGTAAGGCTTTTAGGTACAATACTTGCCAGTGTTATCAGACTGGAACCTACAAGGCCCACCCTAAAATAGGCAGTAGTCACCTGAGCCTGGCAGTGCTATCCAACAGTTTTGACAAGGGGAGGTCTTCATGTGAGACACATTTATGTTATCTCTCAGGGAGCTGATAATAAATGATGAAACACTTCCATGAGTTCCAATGAGAAAACTTTCTGGTAAACATCAGGCTTGGAGTAATCAGCCAGTCAAATCTACCACTTGGTCGTGATGTGTTAAAGTAGAATGATTGGTAGAATGATTTTGAGAAACACTTTCTTTTTTAAATCCTAAAGTTGCTATTAAATGCTAGTTTTTATGGAATGGAGAGATCTGACAAATAACACTATTGCACAGTCTAGCAGTTATGTAGTGTTACAGATTTTTACTAGGTTTGTGGCTGTCATATTGCTTTTCTCCCTTGTCAGGATGTAGGTGTTTTTATTTAGCTATTTGATTCTTAATAAAATGTGCGCATTACTCAAGTCACTGGAACATCCTGCAAACAAAGACATTTTTCCTTCCATGAACAGAATATGGAAAAATAATTAGGTCAAAGCTGAGAATCCTTGGCAGTGTAGTTGAGTGACGCCTTTCAGATTCTCTGTGGGGTTAATTTTTTATCTACTATCCTCAGTTGAACCTTATAAATACCTGAGATGTGGTTATCACAAAACTTGTTTCCCTAGGCTGTCCTTAATGTTGGTGAATTAAGACACTGACCTTGTCCATTCTTCAAGGTTTTTGAGAGCTTTGATCTAGCTAACTGTATGTAGCGGGCACATTTTTAATTGTGTGTTGACTGTTGCTTTAATTCGTTGCCTCAGCATCTGAGGAGCCAAACCTTCGTACTTTCTTTGAGCACAGGTTTCATTCTACACTATTATTATTATTATTATTATTATTATGCCAGTGGATAGTGCCAGCAAACTTTTACTTCCTTCAAAAATAAGGACCATTCTCTCTTGTCCTCAAAATTATTTATTTGGAGCGTTTTCTACAAAGATATGATGGATTTGTTTTGTAATTTTTCAGCATAGTATCCAGGTATAAAAGGTCATTTAAAATGAATTGGTTTGAGCATTTCAAGTAGCCTAGCCATAGCAGCTCAATGTTGCGCAACCTTGATTTACCTTGCTGCTTAGGACAGTAAACTTTTGTTCTCTTGCCACTGGGTTGCTTCCATTCCTATGCCACCTCACTTAACCCTGCCTTTCATATATCTGTATTACAAGTCATACCCTGTAAACAATCCTATCTGTATTCTCTTTTACAAAATGAAACCTAGGTGCTATGACGGGCTTTGGATGGGACCTGCTAAGTCGTCTTTTCTAACCTTGTTGTCATACAGGTATTCTCCAATCATGGTTTTGACATTACACAAAACTGTCTTTCTCTTTGCAAAACTGACGCATGTGATGTGAGGCAGGTGGTTAGTCCGTTGTATAGGGCAATCTGTGTCAAACAGACCACTTCTGAGTATCTTCCAAGGCATAACAACTGTGAATGACCTGAAGTAGTTCATATTTTCAACTAACTACAGCTCAGAGACTGGATGTGTTCTGACTTCTTCATGCTGTCTTCTCGCCTGCTAATTGCAGCACTGTAGATGCTCAGGAAATGTGGCTTGATCTGAGAGAGCGGGAGATACAGTTGCTTCCTATGTTTTCCTGACGCGTTGTGCGTGTTTGTTTTAGGTGAGCCAAACCAGCAAACCTAGCTGCTGACCAAGCTATTGACAGTACTCAGAAGAAATAGTTCTCAAAGCAGCACGTAATCGTGTTAAATAACTGTACTTCAGGACAGTTTGTCCTCCTCCCTCTCCCCCTGACATTTTTGTTTTAATCAAAGTAAATTAAAATGTTAGAAGGGCCGGTTAAAGCTGCTCTACTTTCATATGCCCTTTGAGGTTTTTCCTGAAGTGGGACCAAATGGCTCCTTCGCCTTTGTGGCTGAGGTTGGATGTTGGAGAAGCTTGTGATGCTACTGCCCTGCCTTCTGCTCGTGCAAGTGTCTAGCAACTCACCTCAACAAAGATGTTAAATACCAAATTAATGACCCAGTTGTATTGAGAAGACATTTTTCAAGTCTTACGAAAATCTTACTATGTGTGGCAGTCTTTGGAGCATGCAGTTTTGACTGCCAGCCCTGCCTTAATCCTGAAAACATTAATGAGAATTATGATGGCAAATCCTAAATTTGTTTCAAAGAAGGGCTCTTGTTAGCTCAGTGTTTTTGTTTCAAATAATATGCCATGTTAATTGGAATACTGTAGTTTTTGACAGAAAGACTCCTTATATCTGTTTGATTTAGAGCTTGGGCAAAATGGGCGTTTCTGCTTCTAATCACCTAAATCATTTGAATCTTGCTGAGTTGCAGACAAGATGCCTCAAATTAATATTATTATGGAAAAAGACGTAAGTTACAGTGACAACTACCAGTTTGTGTGGAATCCGGCAATGTGGAATTTAGTGTTATTTTTATAGAATAAATCCACGTTAGAATCTCTTATAAATAAGAAATCTGATTTTTTGGGGAAGCTCTTGGCCAATTCTGTGTCTGATATTGATCAGTTCTCAAGACAAATCACTGGCCACATTGTCGATGGGGATGTGGAAAACCAAGACATGTTTTTTTGACAAAATGTCCAAACTAGTTAAAGGGAAGAGAATAGGAAGCTGTCTTTTTGTCAGACAAAAGACAAATGTTTTGGTTAATGGTTTTAGTCATCAAACAAACTCTTCAGAAATTGGTCACTAGCACAAAAATACTTTTTTGTCTTAAACTTTTCAATAATTTTCTTTCTCTCTCTCTCTCCCCCCCCCCCTTTTTTTTTTTTTGTTTAAACGTTGCACGTGCTACCGTTTTTCTTACAAAATAGCTTGGTGGTACATTAGCTTCTTTATATTGTAAAAAAAAAAAAAGTCATTATCCATCACATCACGATAAAAATGCTTTCCAGCAATCAATTTAAATAAAAAAGAAAAACACTTAATTTACAAATGGTACCTAGCTTCCTGAACTGCTTGCAAGTGGTTGCTTTCCCCAAGAAGTCTCCTTTCTTTCACTGGGTGTACACTGAAGCCACACGCCTTACCGCCGGTGTTTGCTGGTAACTCTTGGTGCGCTGGAGCCGCTACGCTTCTGGCCTAAAAGCCAACGGGAAGGTTGGTTCACAGCTGCCAAGAAGCAGACAGCACCTTGCCCAGCTAAGTTAGAGAATGGAGAAAAAAAGCAACTCCTTTCTCTTTTGGAAGAAAAGGTAAGTTAAAACTTTTTCTCATAGTTAGGGCCTTACAATTCTCATTGTTGCCATCATACCCCAGGTCCCATATGTAAGTGCCTGAAGACACAGACTTCACTAGCTGTTGGGAACCTGCCTCGAGCGCTCCTGAACCCCTAATGAAGCAGGAGGTGCTTTTGCCCCCTCAGAGTGGGCTATAAATGATAATAATGATGATGATGTTAATAATAAAACCCAAATCACTAATTTCTGAGGTTACTTCCTCCCCCTTACAGGACAAAGGGTATCTGGGTGCATGTCTAGGAAGGGCAGGTCTAGTAATTACTGTAACTGCAGTTGGGATAAAGCAGCGCTCTCTGTCCCTACTGCTGTTGCTAAAAGCTCCAAAAAGTGTAACAAACTCTGAACAAAACAAACACCCCACAACACTGTACCACAGCAGGATAACGATGTCTGGAAGCAGGAAAGGAGCAGCACTCAGTGTAGGACAGGAAGAACATAATTACTTCTTTACAGACACTGAGTTGTTATCACTTTACACACGTGAGTGAAAGGGAAACCACTAGCCAGACTACAGTACATTTAGGTTTGTATCTGCATTGAGGCAATGCTTCTGAACTGTGGTTCTTCCAAATCTATGAAAACAGAACTTTAAAAAAAGAAAAGAAAGAAGTAAGTTGTTCTTTTAAAATGTGTTTTTAAAAAAGCATCTTGTCCTCTTGTGGTGTGCAGGATTGAGGATGCCTGGAGGGAACGTGTAGGCAGTGCAGAAGCAGAGATGACCATGTCTGTGCAGGGAGCTTGGCCACCCGTAGGCTGACAGACAGCTACTGACCTCACTGAATGGCAGCAGAGAAGAACAAAGATTGTATTTAGGCCTGGCCCTCTATCTTCTTTTCCAAAAAAATCTGCATTAACAAACAATGCTCTCAAAAGGCACAGTCAATTTTCAGGCGTTACTCTTGTCAGATATGCCCTAAGAATACTTAACAGCAAATACCCTCTTATTTCCAGTTTGTTCCAAAGAAATATGTTTCCTAGCTGCCAGTCCTGCAAACTAACAGTGGTCTCGAAATAAGCTGTTTATATTTTCCCAGCAGATCACAAATTGCCTTTCCCACCTTGAGCTACACAATGTCCTCCCACAAGCACTGCTCCTACAGAAGACACATAATGAGCTGCATCTAGGAGCTGCCCAGGTGATGCGGTGGTTGGCTTTGAGGTAATAAAGGCTGGGTGCCCAAAACCAAATCATCACTACTGTTTTCAGGACTCAGAGAACCAAACAGTGTTCACCACCAGCATCAGCAGCTGGGACTGGCCCTACAAAGAGGTGATTTTTTTATGTCACTGTGGATAACAATAAAAGTCTGCTACAAAGGACAGGCTCAGACTTGTCCCTTGTTGCTAAGCAAATGTATCCTGTGCAAATCCAACAGCCATCACAAAAAGGAAAGTACGTTTCTTACATTATTAGTTTTGCCTCTTCTTACTCCTTCCTGCCTGCACAACCTCCTGCCTCTGCCCCCTCCCTTGTCCCCATATCCTAAGGCGCGCACTTAAAGTTAACTTCTTTAGCGTACTTAGAGCCAGCTTGATTGAACTGACGGAGCTGCTTCTGATGTCAATGGTAAAGGCTTCCATTTGCCGTGAAGATACAAAGCTCTCAAACACCCTGTGCAATCCTTAAGAACTTCTTGGCGTTTGGTGAGGGCCTCAGAGCAAAATGCGGGGTGACACAGATGGTTGGCTGAACAGGCAGGAGGATCCTCAGACAAAGGACTTGTCCTTCCCTTGGTCAGCTCACTTACTTATGGTCCAGCAGGAGCTGAAACAACCCTGCGCTATTTAAAGCAGCAAATTTTAATGAGGGCTTTTTATTACACCTATGCTGAGCAGTTTTACTGGCCTTTATGTGACCACAATTTTACCGTTACCAAAACCACAACTGGTAGAAAAAGCTTGAAAGTCCAAGCAGCGTCTCTGCTGTGTCACTGAAAAAGTCCTTGGTGGCACCTGGGGCTGGCTTCCCACCCTCCATGTGCTCCAGCTCTTACCACCATTTTGAGAACCAGCTGCAGGTGCTGAAGACTGGGTGATGCAGTACACAGCAGCTCTGTAAGGGATAAGCTTGGAGGGGGGGTGGTTGTGAGGGTGCTCAGTCATCATCAGAGAAAGCCAAGTCCTCCACAATGTCCTCTTCTCCTTGGGCTAGCTGTTCGAGGTCAGATCGTGACATCCCACGCGTGCAGCTCCTCAGCTTCTGTGACCCTTGGGAAACCCGAGTGGCTTCCTTGCCTTCCTCTGTGGGTAAAAAAGTAAATCCTGCTTTACTGGGAGCGAGACTGAGGCGAGTCGAGGCAACTCATTGCTAATTAATCCCAGACACTCATTAATTTATTGGCGCCACTGCAGCTCCCAGATAGCACTGGTTCTGAAGTCCTTGGGGCGACAGCAGAGGAGACCTAACGAACTGCTATGCCTGAGGCAGAAACACAGGAACTGGGAGGGCATGAGACAAGCGGTGCCACCAAACCTTCAGCCCTCACAGCTCACGTCAGTCTTCCTCACTAGAGACGTCAGGCTGGGCATTAAGAGCTGACAGAAAGGAGCTGTCATAGGTAACAGCAAGACTCACAAATGCAAAACTAGCCTCAAGCTCCCTCCCCTTTTTTTTTTTTGAAACGGTATTTTAATAGTGGGGAGCACAAGTGAGAACTGGTTTCTCAGGGCTGTACATGTCCCCTTTCCCAGTGCCCTTTCCTCTCATTCCAGAAGCATGGCTTGAGCTTCCTACACCTTCCTTTTAAAGGAGGCCCTGCAGACCATCTTTCTTAGGCTCGACCAGCAAAGCATCTGCTCAGCACCAATTTCTACTGCCAGTCTTGTGCCCACAGCCTCTCACAGGTTGTGGAGGGTGGCAGCGATGGGACACGGCTGCCTCTCCATCTCCCACTCCCTGGGATCGGGGCCAGGCTCTGCCAGTTCGACCCACTCACCAAAAAAGACAAAAAGCTACCTCTGGCTGCCCAGATCAGGGCCTGGATGCTCCCTGCAGTTTGCATCTTTCAAAAACTACACTGGTGACACCAGAGCATCAGGACCACAGAACTGCCTCTCCAGGACACGGAGCGCATGTGCTGAGTTCTCCCCTAAGGCTCTGGCCTGCTGGAGGGTGGGAAGCTGTCACGGACGCAAGCTCTTCACTGTTCCATTGCCCAACAAGGCTGCCTGCGTGTTTTAGTAAAAAGCCCAAGAGGAATGCTCAGCACACAGAGATTAGACCTGGGAGGGGCAGATCTACCTGTCTGCTCCGCCTGATTGACGGCTGAAAAAAGTGCCACAGGCCAGGAGCACCCAGCCCTGAATGTCACTGCCCTACACCCGTGTATCCAGGCACTGACAGACTCTGCTGGCTCTACGTCGTGCTCCTACAGCCCAAAGCAAATGAAGCTGCCATTAGGGGTGAAGGAAGGGAGGCTCGGAGTTCCTGCTCCCACAGACACCAAGGAAGGGTGCTTGTCCTTCAGCTTGTCCGAGTCCTGCGGTAGGCAGAGAGGCAAAACTCTCCTCCTTTATCCTTTACAGCATTGTCAGAACATGCATCAAATACCCATCTATTCTCAGCGCCGAGGGCTGGGTGTGCATGCCAAGCCACAGCCATCTGCCATGCTAAATCAGTCAGATTTTACTATCACTTGGACTCTTTACCCCTTCCTGTGCTCCCTGCTCCCCAAACTAGTAAAGAAAGCCTGCACACAGAAGCTTTTGTGGCTCTTCCCCACAACCACACATCACACCCAATGGCATGCTGAGGAGCAAAGGCTTGGCACTCTTAATATGAAGGCCTAAGGCAAGGGGCACACAAAACCCAGCAAAGGAACACCACAGCAGCCAGAGCCCCTGGCAGGCCCAGCTCCCGTCTGCTAAGGTAGCAGAGTGACTTGGCAGACATAGGCAAGACTGAGCTGAACGTGATTAGCTGCGCTCCGCTGGGGTGCTGAGCAGGCTCTCTAGCTGGCTGTGGCTCTGCACAAGGGACTGAAGGGGAAGATACTCTCTCCTCAGCTCCAACAAAGCCTGGCTTGGTGTCCAGCACAGCCCTGGTGACGCAGCGGGCAGCTTTCTCAGTAGCCCTGTAGACAGCTGTTGTTCTGGCCTGCTAGGAGCATGCTGAACTGGTAGTCTCTCACGCTGACACCCACCACTCTCACCAATTCTGTCTCTGGGCAGCAGCTACTAACTGGCAGAAGTGATGAGGACCAAGCAGAGAGCAAAGGCAGTGGTTTTAGCAGGGTCTGTACACATACTGACAAATACCGCTGTTTCAGTGCAGAAACCCCGGCTGAATGCAGGACTTGGACAAGGTCTCCTACCAGTCCTATTCTGGGAGGAGCTGCTGAGAAGCAGCAACTGAAGGGTTATCCCTGTGCAGCTCCCCATACCCCAGGCACTGCTCAGATGAAAAGTGAAGTGCACCTTCCACAGCCCCACGCATGTGTAACCTGCGGAGAGCCTTGAAGCAAGGTTTCTGTACCCTGTTGGGGTGGGCTGTACTTTGAGTTTGTTTGAGCCTCTCTGCGGGAGGCTCCTGAAAAGAGATGAAAGGGACTGGTGGCTTGTTAGAGCAAGGCCTGCAAAGACCTTAACCCTTTCGCTCTCTTCTCAGTATAACTCAGAACTGCCAGATCTCCCTGTCCAGGGCGTGTGTGTGCACATGTGTGTGTGTAAAAGTCCCTCCTGACATCCTACAGCTCAGAACAGCAGCACACCAAGAAAAGAAAGAGATGGTTCCTTTGTAGGGGAGCCCCCAGAATGCAAAGGAGCCTTCAGTTACCAGTGCTGTCAATAATTCCCTTCCCCTTTGCCCAACTGCACTACTTACCATCTGAGTCGCTGTCTTCTTCCAAATCTTCCTCGTCCTCCTCGATTTCATACTTTCCTTCTTCTTCATCATCATCCTCGCCATACTCCTTGCTGCTTGCTTCTGAACTGTCATCTGATGCCTGCTTGGCTTTGCCTTTACCTGCAAGTATTTTTACTATGTAAATGGAAACATAAAACAGCAGCGCACAAGCATACACACAGGCAGTATATGCAAAGAGCAAAGTACTGCCATCCCAGCATTCAACCTCAGGAGTACAGTCATACACACATACTTCTCCAAAAGCCATGTCCCCTTGCACTAGAGGCCCAGAGAAGGATGCATTTTATTTCAGATGCACCTGCTAGAGGCCAGGAAGGCCAGGACACAGAGAGAAATCACCTCAGAAGCCCATAGAGTTTTTTACTACTAAAGCCTAGGATTTGCTGCTACCTGGTATTTACGGAGCACCACTGGCACAGCACCCAAGCATCTGTCATGAACCTGTCTGCCCTGCTCAGAGAGACAGGAAAGCTAGGAGAGGAAGACAGACAGAAGAGTACAATGAGAAGAAATGGGCCTACTGAACAGACATGACGAAGGAGAAGGAAGAAGTCATGAAGCTCAGACCAGAGAAGGGCTGGTTCCACTGAGAAGTAGTGCCTGCATATACACCCACCTCCTCCCCTCCATGTTTGTATGTAACTGAAAACAGGAGCAGACTCTCCGATTCAGGGCATCCTTGTAAACCTCTCTTAGCTTTATTCCCTCTGTTAGTCAGAACAAAAAGGTCTAAGAACGAATATTGCTGCAAATTGCCTCTGCAGATGGCTAGCCAGGTCCAAGAGAGCCTAGGAGGAAGTCTTAAGAGCCTTTGGGTGCTCGGCCTGTGGGGAAATCATCTGCCTCTGGAAGCAGACTTCTACTCGTGTTGAGTCCACTTCAGTGGAGGAGTGCTTCTCTCCTCACTCCCTGCTCCGGACAGCGAGTCACCAGGCGTTTAAATGACAGAATACAAATTCTGTACAGAGGGAGCAGAACCACCAGCTGCTTCTTGCCTCCTTCCAGTCACCACCCCTGAGCTAAGCCCAGCTCAGTGCTGCAGGTTGCCTGCTCTTGCTTACAAAACTGCTCAAGAAGCTATTTATTCATGCTTCAAGACTCTGCTTGGAAACTGGCTGTACATCTTTCTCACACTGTGATTCCTGGGCCCCACCCCACAGCATCTATTTTTTGCCCCATCCTCCCTCCTCAGCAGCCGACCTATGTTACTCACTGAACTGGATACAGAGCCATTAATAAGCCGGCTGCTAGCATTCCCAGCTCCCCATCATCACCCTGCTCGCTCTGCTTTCACCCATCTGTCAGCTCTGCCAGCATGCAGCCTCTGTGCAATTGCCCCCCGAGGGATCGGAAGCTACATCTCATGGACGGGGCTCTCTCGGGCGCCCGCAGCCATGCAGAGAGCACCCGCTCCACAGGAGATGGATTGCAGTGCTATTCACTGCACCACATCATATTGATGGGCACCTGAGCAGCTCAGGCAGCAACCGAGGGGCACGCTCTCATCCATCAAGCAGCACTAGCAAAAGCACCGACAGATCCAGCTACCAGCTCAGCAGAGAAAACTAGCTGTGGGCAGGAATTGGGTAGCGGGTCCTTGGGTCATTCCTATGTGCTATGACCCAGGCAGCAGGTCACTATGAGGAATTTACTGAACTTCTCCGGTCTCCTGCTCCCCTCCCTTAAGCTCAGCCTCTGCCTCCCCTCCCACCGATGTACACACACGGAGGCCCCAGTACAGCCTTCACACAGAACTGGAGCTTCCATCTCCTGAGGCAGAAGCGTATCAGCAGAACTCCAGAGGACAATGCTTAGGGTGCTCCGGTTAACCAGTCCTTCTCTCCTCTTCCTCCTCACTCTGCCTCAAGATCCTCAAGCTGAC